>NC_036839.1:37083548-37208824 GCF_002910315.2 Salvelinus sp. IW2-2015 | reverse complement strand
AAAAAAAAGGAAAAAAAGAACGGGGACCATAAGCGCCCACGCTCAGAGCACGCCCGGAAACAAAGATCCGAACACCACAGCTCAGCAACCAGCGATCCACACCAGACCCTGAACCCCATGATGGTATATGTGAACTCACAAACAGCAGACAAAGCTTAAGGAACCCCCAAGCCCAGGGGATCTCACCCCTCTGAGAGAAGCACGCCCCCTGTTAGCCACCCCTGGATAGCCCTCCTGACAAACCCCCCCCCCCCCCACACCCACTGAGAATACACAAGAACACGATTGTACCCTCCTTGGACTCATGGGAGGACGGGAAACTTATTATAATTATATATATATTTTTTTTCTTTTCTTTCTCCCAAACACCAGCTGGGTCCCAAACATTCCACGCGGCGCCCTAAGACCTTCGCTGTCTGAGGACCAACTAGGTTCCACCTAGCAGCATAGATATTACACACAGGCACAAACAAACCTGAGAACACAGCAGAAGTGGTGGCCACAAGCACTGAAGGGAGTGAATTGAAAAGCTTTCTACTTTCCCCAATGCACAAGTGGTTATCTCAAACCCTGCATAGATGATCGTGGACTTCAGAAACAGGCAGGATGGGAGCCAGCCCTAATCCACATCGACGAGCAGTTAGTGGTGAGAAGGTGGGAAGTTAAAGTGTGTCCTCCGCGCGGTACACATCACGAACAAACTGAAAAATGGTCCACCCACACAGATCAGCGGTGGTGAATAGAGGCGCAGCAGCGCGCCTCTTCAACCTCAAGGAGCTGAAGAAATTTGGCTTCTTCACCAAAAAACACTCAAACTTTTACAGATTGCACCAATCGCGAGCATCCTATCGGGCTTGGTATCACCGCCTGGTACGGCAACTGCCTCCGCCCACAAGCCGTAAGGGCCTCTTCCAGGAGGGTTTTTAGTTGTGAGTGTCTGCACAACGCATTCACCGGGGCAAACTACCTGCCCTCCAGCAGGACACCTACACCACCCGATGTCACAGGAAGGCCAAAAAGATCATCAAGGACAACAACCACCCGAGCCACTGCCTGTTCACCCCGCTATCATCCAGAAGGCGAGGTCAGTACAGGTGCATCAAAGCAGGGACCAAGAGACTAAAAAACAGCTTCTATCTCAAGGCCATCAGACTGTTAAACAGCCATCACTAACATTGAGGGGCTGCTGCCAACATACTAACTCAGCTCCAGCCACTTTAATAATGGAAAAATTGATGTAATAAATCTATCACTAGCCACTTTATATAATGTTTACATTACATTACTCATTTCATATGTATATACTGTACTCTGTACCATCTACTGCATCTTGCCTATGCCGTTCAGCCATCGCTCATCCATATATTTTTATGTACATATTCTTATTCATTCCTTTACACTTGTGTGTATAAGGTAGTTGTTGTGAAACTGTTAGGTTAAGATTACTTGTTAGACTGCATGGTCGGAACTAGAAGCACAAGCATTTCGCTACACTCGCATTAACATCTGCTAACCATGTGTATGTGACAAATAAAATTTGATTTGATTTTCTACCACGAAAGACTTCCACCCTGCTACCATACAGCGGGTAAACGCAAGTATTTCCTGTGACTGTGCCTCAAAACCAAATGTTTTCCTGGCCCACCACTCYACCCTGGACTTGAACAGCCTYTATGACCAGGTCCACCTMTACAAGGCAGCAGTGCCCACCTTCGCCCGGACTCTAAAGGACATCGCTCTCAAACGCAGCCCCAACACTTCACACAGGAGCAACAAATCAATAGACACCCCGCCCAGACCAGCGAGACACGATCCCAGACCTGCGGGACCGCCCCTGGACCTACACATAGAGGACCCATGCCGAGAAGACCTACATCCAGACCACAACAACACCAGCCACATACACACCCCCACCCCAACCAATCAACACCCCCCCAAGTCAACCATTCCCACACCCCATTTAGGCCCCCTCAGATCAGACCTATGCCCCTCCTTCCCACCCCATCACCGCAAAGAGGGCCTCAACGTGGAAGTCACACATACGCCCAAACAGACCCAACCCTGAATATTACACTAGCCCTAGCCAATGGCATGTACCAGATGCTCAGCAGGCTCTGCTCACACTTACTGGCCTGAGGCCAAACCACACGACCAACAACATTGGACACTTTATGGAACACAAAGCCTTCACCATCTCATCCTGGAATATCCAAGGCCTGAGGTCATCTGCCTTTGGCCTAAAGAGCAGAAACCTGGACTTCATCAAAGAAATCGGAAATACAGACATTGTCATCCTACAAGAAACCTGGTATAGAGGAAACGGACCCACTGGTTTCCCTCTTGGTTACAGAGAGCTGGTAGTCCCATCCACYAAACTACCAGGTGTGAAACAGGGAAGGGACTCAGGGGGTATGCTAATTTGATATAGAGCAGACCTAACTCACTCCATTAAATTAATCAAAACAGGAACATTTCACATTTGGCTAGAAATTCAAAAGGAAATGATCTCAACAGAAAAAAATGTCCTCCTGTGTGCTACCTATATCCCCCCACTAGAATCCCCATACTTTAATGAAGACAGCTTCTCCATCCTGGAGGGGGAAATCAATCATTTCCAGGGAGAGAATGTACTAGTCTGTGGCGACCTAAATGCCAGAACCGGACAAGAACCTGACACCCTCAGCACACAAGGGGACAAACACCTGCCTGAGGTGTCAACATTCCCTCCCCCATATAACCCCCTAGGCACAACTATGACATCATAACCAACAAAAACAAGTCACAACTCCTGCAGCTCTGTCGCACGCCGGGTATGTCCATAGTCAATGGTAGGCTTCGAGGGGACTCCTATGGTAGGTACACCTATAGCTCATCTCTTGGCAGTAGTACTGTAGACTACTTTATCACTGACCTCAACCCAGAGTCTCTCAGAGCGTTCACAGTCAGCCCACTGACACCCCTATCAGACCACAGCAAAATCACAGTCTACTTGAACAGAGCAATACTCAATCATGAGGCATCAAAGCCTAAGGAAGTGAGTAATATTAAGAAATGCTATAGATGGAAGGAATGCAGTTTGGAAACCTCCCAAAAAAACTATTAGGCAACAAATTCAATCCCTTTTAGACAACTTCCTGGATAAAACATTCCACTGTAATAGTGAAGGCATAACCTTGGCAGTAGAAACTCTTAACAGTATATTTGATAGGCTTCCCTATTAAATCCAAAAATGTCAAATAGAAAACCGAAGAAAATCAACCACAATGACAAATGGTTTGATGAAGAATGCAAAAATCTAAGAAGGAAATTGAGAAACCTGTCCAACCAAAAACATAGAGACCCGGAAAACCTGAATCTACGCCTTCACTGTGGTGAATCACTAAACAATACAGAAATACACTATGGAAAAAGAGGGAACAGCACGTCAGAGATCAGCTCAATGTAATTGAAGAATCCATAGGCTCTAACCACTTCTGGGAAAATTGGAAAACACTAAACAAACAACAACACAAATAATTATCAATCCAAAATGGAGATGTATGGGTAAACCACTTCTCCAATCTTTTTGGCTCTATAACAAAGAACAAACAGCAAAAACATATTCTTGGTCAAATTCAAATATTAGAATCAACTATTAAAGACTACCAGAACCCACTGGATTCTCCAATTACATTGAATGAACTACAGGACAAAATACAAACCCTCCAACCCMAAAAGGCCTGTGGTGTTGATGGTGTCCTCAATGAAATGATCAAATATAGACAACAAATTCCAATTGGCTATACTAAAACTCTTTAACATCATCCTTCGCTCTGGCATCTTCCCCAATATTTGGAACCAAGGACTGATCACCCCAATCCACAAAAGTGGAGACAAATTTGACCCCAAAAACTACCGTGGGATATGCGTCAACAGCAACCTTTGGAAAATCCTCTGCATTATCATTAACAGCAGACTTGTACAATTCCTCAGGGTAAACAATGTACTGAGCAAATGTCAAATTGGCTTCTTACCAAATTATCGCATGACAGACCACGTATTCACCCTGCACACCCTAATTGACAAACAAACAAACCAAAACAAAGGCAAAGTCTTCTCATGCTTTGTTGATTTAAAAAATGCCTTCGACTCAATTTGGCATGAGGGTCTGCTATACAAATTGATGGAAAGTGGTGTTGGGGGAAAAACATACGACATTATAAAATCTATGTACACACACAACAAGTGTGCGGTTAAAATAGGCAAAAAGCACACACATTTCATCCCACAGGGCTGTGGGGGGGAGACAGGGATGCAGCTTAAGCCCCACCCTCTTCAACATATATATCAACGAATTGGCGAGGGCACTAGAACAGTCTGCAGCACCCGGCCTCACCCTACTAGAATCTGAAGTCAAATGTCTACTGTTTGCTGATAATCTGGTGCTTCTGTCACCAACCAATGAGGGCCTACAGCACCACCTAGATCTTCTGCACAGATTCTGCCAGACCAGGGCCCTGACAGTAAATCTCAGTAAAACCAAAATAATGGTGTTCAAAAAAGGTCCAGTCACCAGGACCACAAATACAAATTTCATCTAGACACCGTTGCCCCAGAGCACACAAAAAACTATACATACCCGTTATGGGAATTTTATGAATAATGACTAAAGGATTTATACATTTAATGTAGAATTATAACTAACAGAATGATATCCTGTCTGATGAAGAATGTTTGTCCATAAGAAAGAGGGACTGTTAGCAGGCAAGGAACTGTGGCAGACAACTTGTGACCTCTGTGGAACTGATAACAGGAAGGAAGTCTCCCCACCCAGGGAGGGGAGAAACCTTGGGCTTGTAGTAGATTGTATAACAGGTGGCAGGCAATGTATGAGAAGGAGAAGACTTGTGAACTATGTTGCCATTGTATCTGAGAGAAGGAGGGACATTTATGACGAAATGTGAGGTATATAGACCAATGTACAGGAAATGATAGGCAGAACGTTCCGTAAATAAACATTTGACTATTGTAGACTGGGCCTCTGTCTGTTTTTATTTCTATCAGTATCCTACAAATCCTGATATAGCAGACTGAGTAATTTAATTTAATTGGTTAAAGAACATGAGAACTGAATTCTCTTAACAATACCTTGGCCTAAACATCAGCGCCACAGGTAACTTCCACAAAGCTGTGAATGATCTGAGAGACAAGGCAAGAAGGGCATTCTATGCCATTAAAAGGAACATAAAATTCGACATACCAATTAGGATCTGGCTAAAAATACTTGAATAAGTTATAGAACCCATTGCCCTTTATGGTTGTGAGGTCTGGGGTCCGCTCACCAAGAATTCATAAAATGGGACAAACAACAAATTGAGACTCTGCATGCAGAATTCTGCAAAGATATCCTCCGTGTACAACGTAGAACACCAAATAATGCATGAAGAGCAGAATTAGGCCGATACCCACTAATTATCCAAATCCAGAACAGAGCCGTTAAATTCTACAACCACCTAAAAAGGAAGCGATTCCCAAACCTTCCATAACAAAGTCATCACCTACAGAGAGATGAACCTGGAGAAGAGTTGGACTTGGGGCTCTGTTCACAAACACACACACCACAGAGCCCCAGGTCAGAAACACAATTAGACCCAACCAAATCATGAGAAAACAAAAGGATAATTCCTTGACACATTGGAAAGACTTTAAAAAAACAGMGCAAACTAGAATGCTATTTGGCCCTAAACAGAGAGTACACAGTGGCAGAATACCTGACCACTGTGACTGACCCAAACTCAAAGAAAGCTTTGACTATGTACAGACTCTGTGAGCATAGCCTTGCTATTGAGAAAGGTCGCCGTAGGCAGACCTGGCTCTCAAGAGAAGACAGGCTATGTGCACACTGCCCACAAAATGAGGTGGAAACTGAGCTGCACTTCATTACCTCCTGCCAAATGTATGACCATATTAGAGACACATATTTCCCTCAGATTACACAGATCCACCAAGAATTCGAAAACAAACCCGATTTTGATAAACTCCCATATCTACTGGGTGAAATATCACAGTGTGCAATCACAGCAGCAATATTTGTGACCTGTAGACACRAGAAAAGGTCAACCAGTGAAGAACAAACACCATTTTAAATACAACCCATATTTATGCTTATATATTTTCCCTTTTGTACTTCGTTACAACACTGTATATATACATAATATGACATTTGTAATGTCTTTATTCTTTTGGAACTTCTGTGAGTGTAATTTTTATTGTTTATTTCACTTCTGTATATTATCTACTTCACTTGCTTTGGCAATGTTAACATATGTTTCCCATGACAATTAAGCCCCTTGACCTGAATAGAGGAGAGAAAACTAGATAGACGAGAGAGAACACTAGCTAGATAGAAAAGAGAGAACACTAGCTAGATAGACAGAGAGAGAACACTAGCTAGATAGACAGAGAGAGAACACTAGCTAGATAGACAGAGAGAGAACACTAGCTAGATGCAGAGGAGAGAACACTAGCTAGATTAGACAGGAGAGAGAACACTAGCTAGATAGACAGACCGAGAGAACACTAGCTAGATAGACAGAGAGAGAACCCTAGCTAGATAGACAGAGAGAGAAACTAGCTAGATAGCGGAGAGAGAACACTAGATAGATAGAGGAGAGAGAACACTAGATAGATAGAGGAGAGAGAACACTAGATAGATAGAGGAGAGAGAACACTAGATAGAGAGGTGAGAATACTAGATAGAGGAAAGAGAACACTAGATAGATAGAGAATACTAGATAGAGAGGTGTGAATACTGGCAGAATACCTGACCACTGTGACTGACCCAAAATGAAGGAAAGCTTTGACTATGTACAGACTCAGTGAACATAGCCTTACTATTGAAAGGCTGCCATAGGCAGACCTGCCTCTCAAGTGACAGGCTATGTGCACACTGCCCACAAAAGTAGGTGGAAACTGAGCTGCACTTCCTAACCTCCTGCCAAATGTATGACCATAGAGACATATTTCCCTCAGATTACACAGATCCTCAAAGTATTTGAAAACAAATCCAATTTTGATAAATTCCTATATCTGTTGGGTGTAACACTAGTGGGCCATCACAGCAGCAAGATTTGTGACCTGTTGCCACAAGAAAAAGGGCAACTAGTGAAGAACAAACACCATTGTAAATACAACCCATATTTATGTTAATTTATTTTCCCTTTTGTACTTTCACATCATTACAACACCGTATATATACACATAATGACATTTGTAATGTCCTTATTCTTTTGTGTGTAATGTTAAGAGAGAATATAACATTTGACTGAACCAAAATATAAATACAACATGTAAAGTGTTGGTCCCATGTTTCATGACCTGAAATAAAAGATCCCAGAAATGTTCCATACACAAAACATTCTGCACAAATGTGTTTACATCGCTGTTAGTGAGCATTTCTACTTTGACAAGATAATCCATCCACCTGACAGGTGTGGCATATCAATAAGCTGATTAAATAGCCTGATCATTTCACAGGTGCACCTTGCGCTGGGGACAATAAAAGGCAACGACAATGTGCAGTTTTGTCACACAACACAATGCCACAGATGTCTCAAGTTTTGAGGGAGCGTGCAATTGGCATGCTGACTGCAGGAATGTCCAACAGAGCTGTTGTCAGAGAACGTGTAACCACGCCAGCCCAGGACCTCCAATTCCAGTTTCTTCACCTGCAGGACCGTCTGAGGAGGGGGTGGTGCTGAGGAGTAATTCTGGCTGTAATAAAGCCCTTTTGTGGGGAAGAACTAATTCTGATTGGCTGGGCCTGGCTCCCAAGTGGGTGGGCCTATGCCATCCCAGGCCCCCCCAGGCCCAATAATGTGAAATCCATACATTTGGGCCTAATGGATTAATTTCAATTGACTGACTTCCTTCGATGAACTCAAACTCAGTAAAACCTTATAAATTGTTCATATTTTTGTTCAGTAGACAGATAGAGAGGAGAGAGAGTACTAGATAGATAGAGGAGAGACCAGAGAGCAGAGACCTGAACAGAACTGTGTGATAAGCCATGAAAGTGTCCTGACCTCTTTAGCCACGGTGTGCCAGTGCAGGTGGCTCTCACACATGTCCATTCTCTCCTGGTGCAGGAACTTGCACTTATCAGGAACCAGCAGGGCATCACTCACAAACTCCCCAACTGCAAAACACAGATTAATGATTCTCACACACACAAGGAAATTGTGCAATATGTATAATGTATGTGGTTACATGAGAAGCGTACAATGTGTATGACAGAGGTAACGTGCAATGTAAAGTGCATTCGGAAAGTATTCAGACCCCTAGACTTTTCCACATTTTGTTACTTTACAGCCTTATTCTAAAATTGATTAAATAGTTTTCCCCCCTCATCAATCTACACAAAATACACCATAATGACAATGCAAAAACAGATTTTTAGATTTTTTTTGTGCAAATATGATTTTTTAAAACTGAAATGTCACATTTACATAAGTATTCAGACCCTTTACTCAGCACGTTGTTGAAGCACCGTCGGCAGCGATTACGGCCTTGAGTCTTCTTGGGTATGACGCTACAAGCATGGCACACCTACAGAACCAGTCAAAAGTTTGGACACCTACTCATTCAAGGGCTTTTCTTTGTTTTTTACTATTTCCTACATTGTAGAATAATAGTGAAAACATAAAAACTATGAAATCATCATAACCAAAGAAGTGTTAAATATATCAAAATCTATTTAATGATGACAGCTTTGCACACTTGGCATTCTCTCAACCAGCTTCATGAGGTAGTCACCTGGAATGCATTTCAAATCAACAGGAGTGCCTTGTTAAAAGTTAATTTGTGAAATTTCTTTCCTTCTTAATGCTTTTGAGCCAATCAGTTGTGTTGTGACAAGGTAGGGTGGGTATACAGAAGATAGCCCTATTTGGTAAAAGACCAAGTCCATATTATGGCAAGAACAGCTCAAATAAGCAAAGAGAAACGACCGTCCATCATTACTTTAAGACATGAAGGTCAGTCAATGTGGAAAATGTCAAGAACTTTGAAAGTTTCTTCAAGTACAGTCGCAAAAACCATCAAGCGCTATGATGAAACTGGCTCTCATGAGGACCGCCACAGGAAAGGAAGACCCAGAGTTACCTCTGCTGCAGAGGATAAGTTCATTAGAGTTACCAGGCTCAGAAATTGCATCCCAAATAAATGCTTCATAGAGTTCAAGTAACAGACACATCTCAACATCAACTGTTCAGAGGAGACTGCGTGCATCAGACCTTCATGGTCGAATTGATGGAAAGAAACCACTACTAAAGGACACCAATAAGAAGAAGTGACTTGATTGGGCCAAGAAACACGAGCCATGGACATTAGATTTTTGGTTCCAACCGCAGTGTCTTTGTGAGACGCAAAGGTGAACAGATGATCTCCGCATGTGTGGTTCCTACCGTGAAGCATGGAGGAGGAAGTGTGATGGTGCTTTGCTGGTGACACGGTCTGTGATTTATTTAGAATTCAAGGCACACTTAACCAGCATGGCTACCACAGCATTCTGCAGCAATGGTACCCTTCCCCAGATCTGTGCCTTGACACAATCCTGTCTCAGAGCTCTACGGACAATTTCTTTGGCTTGGTTTTTGCTCTGACATGCACTGTCAACTGTCGGACCTAATATAAACAGGTGTGTGCATTTCCTAATCATGTCCTATCAATTGAATTTACCACAGGTGGACTCCAATCAAGTTGTAGAAACATCTCAAGGATGATCAATGGAAACAGGATGCACATTAGCTTTATTTGGAGTCTCATAGCAAACGGTCTGAATACTTATGTAAATAAGGTACCTGTTTTTTTAATACATTTGCAAAAAAATTCAAACAACCTGTTTTCGCTTTGTCATTGTGGGGTATTATGTGTCGATTCATGAGGATTTGTATTTATTTAATCCATTTTAGACTAAGGCTGTAACGTAACAAAATGTGGAAAAGGTCAAGGGGTCTGAATACTTTCCGAAGACACTGTATGTATTATGTTGTTTGTAATGAACAGTAATTACTATTTTGTATACAGCGTTACTGTTGGTCTAAGCCAGTTTTCCCCTCAAGGACATTAAACTTTATGCTATCCTATACACACATACAACTTACCCAGGCAGCGGTAGGGCACCACGATGTGTGTGTGACTGCTACACTCCTTGCGTCCCTTCTTGCGTCCCTTCTTGCACCAGCTCTGAATGCTGACTGGCTGGTTGGCCTCCACCACGTTAGTGATCTGGAGCTCAGGGTACACCTGGGGGAAAGAGCAGGCTTTAATGAATGTACTTCTCACAGTTGTTTTCTATGGGTTTAATATTCCAGACATTTACCTCAGACCTCCCCCTTTCCTATCGCTTCCCTTGTTCCTTTTTCTCTCCCTAATCTCATTCTGTTCCCACCCCTCCATCATCCCACTCCTTTCCCCCCTCTCTCCTACCACTCACGTTTTTCTCTCTCCCAACTCTCCCTCCCTCCCACCTCTCTCTCCCCCTCCTCAACGCCCCTCCCTCCCTCACCTCCCACCCTCGCCTCCCACCTCTCCCTCACTCCCACCTCTCCCTCTGTCTCTCACCTACCCCTCTCCCACATCTCCATCCCTCCCACCTCTCCCATCTACCCCTTTCCTTCCTTCCCTCCCCATCTCCTTCCCTCCCCCTCCCACCTCTCCTTCCCTCCCACCTCTCCCTCTAACCGACCTCTCCCTCCGCCCACCTACCCCTCCCTCCCATGTCCCTCCACCTCTTTGCCTCCCTTCCAACCCTCCCTTTCACCCAACCCTCCCTCTCTCACCTAACCCTCCCTCTCTCACCTAATCCACCCTTTCCCACCTAATCCACCCTCATCTGATGCCTCTTCCACCTATCCCTCCCTCTCATCCCCCCCTCTCCTCCTACCTCCTGGCAGTACTGCAGGATGCCCTCCTTGGTTCCGATGCAGCTCTTGGTGCCGAAGGGATCCGACTCCCACTTGCCACTCTGAACATTGACATGCATGTTGAATTTCCCACAGAACATGGCTACCTGGGGCTCTGCCAGCAGACCCACCGAGTCATCAGAAGGCACCTGCAGTGAAGGAGGAGTGCAGAGGGAGTCAAATTACTGTAAATAAATGTTTTAAAACGTTATTTGCAGTTGAAGTGCACTCAAAATCTAAACCAGCGGTCAAAATACACATTACTCCCCCGCTCGCCTTCACTCTTTCCAACAAAGTTGAACGCAAAACATTCTGGGGTCATTGTTTTTCCCCACTCTTTTTGTTCCGTGATACAATGGGAGGAAGTTTCATTGTAGCTGGCCGTCTGGCGCACGTCGGAAAAGAAGGATGCCGCAAACTAACAAAACAGAAGCCTGCTGCCATTCTGCTGGTAAATGGCCTGTGAAAAGGAAAACACAACGATCCATTCCCTAGATTGATGATACTCATTAAAAAAACTAGGCCCTTGTTATTTCTGCAGCCTGTAGTGTAGCAGTTAATGATAAATTACCACACAAACTTGGACGTATGTGCTATATCTTTTCTCCCCATATTCATCGTTTCCATTTTGTATGCAATACATGTGTTATAGATGGACACATACAGTGCCTTCAGGAAAGTTCAGACCCCTTGACTTTTTCCACATTTTGTTAGGTTACAACCTTTTTCTAATATTGATTAAACATTATTTTTATTTTTTTTAAGTTAACAGATATTACATTTACATAAGTATTCCGACCCTTTACTCAGTACTTGGTTGAAGCACCTTTGGCAACAATTACAGATTGAGTCTTCTTGGGTATGACGCTACAAGCTTAGTACACCTGTATTTGGGGATTCTCCCATTCTTCTCTGCAGATCCTCTTTAAGACCGGGCTCTGCCTGGGCCACTCAAGGACATTCAGAGACTTGTCCTGAAGCCACTTCTGTGCTGTCTTGGCTGTGTGCTTAGGATCATTGTCCTGTTGGAAGGTGAACCTTCGCCCCCAGTCGGAGGTCCTGAGAGCTCTGGAGCAGGTTTTCCATCAAGGATCTCTGTACTTTTCTCCGTTCATCTTTGCCTTGATCTTGACTAGTCTCCCAGTCCCTGATGCTGAAAAACATCCCCACAGCATGATGCTGCCACCACCATGTTTCACCGTAAGGATGGTGCCAGGATTCCTCAAGRCGTGACGCTTGGAATTCAGGCCAAAGAGCTCAATCTTGGTTTCATCAGACCAGAGACTCTTGTTTCTCATGGTCTGAGAGTCTTTAGGTGCCTTTTGGAAAACTCCAAGCGGGCTGTCATGTGCCTTTTACTGAGGAATGGCTTCAGTCTGGCCACTCTACGATAAAGGCTTGATTGGTGGAGTGCCACAGAGATAGATGTCCTTCTGGAAGGTTCTCCCATCTCCACAGAGGAACTCTGGAGCTCTGTCAGAGTGACCATCTGGTTCTTGGTCACCTCCCTGACCAAGGCCCTTCTCCCCCGATTGCTAAGGCGGACAGCTCTAGGAAGAGTCTTGGTGGTTCCAAACTTCTTCCATTTAAGAATGATGGAGGCCACTGTGTTCTTGGGGACCTTCAATGCTGCAGAAATGTTGGTACCCTTCCCCAGATCTGTGCCTCGACACAATCCTGTCTCGGAGCTCTACGGACAATTCCTTCGACCTAATGGCTTGGTTTTTGCTCTGACATGCACTGTCAATTGTGGGACCTTATATAGACAGGTGTGTGCCTTTCCAAATCATGTCCAATCAATTGAATTTACCACATGTGGATTCCAATCAAGTTGTAGAAACATCTCAAGGATGATCAATGGATACAGGATGCACCTGAGCTCAATTTCAAGTCTCATAGCAAAGGGTCTGAATACTTATGTCAATAAGGTATATGTTTTTATTTAGAATAAATTAGCAAATATTTCTAAAAACCTGTTTTCGCTTAGTCATTATGGGGTATTGTGTGTAGATTGCAGTTTTATTTTTTTTAATCCATTTTAGAATAAGGCTGGAACGTAACATGTGGAAAAAGTCAAGGGATCTGAATACTTTCCGAAGGCACTGTATGTTGCCCTTTAATTTCTTATAGCAGCAGTGAAGAAACAAGCATTTTTCAATAGATGCTATTAATGTGTCTGACCCAACACCCTGTGGAATTCAGGGAGTCTGGTTTGCGCTCACAAGGTGCTTGTTTTGTTATAGCCTACCTTAGGGCTGACCCCATTTAGTCAACTGGTCGATTGTTTGGTCAACCAAGATTTTTTTCAGTCGAGTAGTGGCAAATATATATTTTAATTATGGAACACAAGACACCTGTCTGATTCACACCTGTCTGAGTGGACTAATCTATTGTGGAGGTTGTGAAGATGGCACACCTGTTAAGGGTTTGTWCTGGAGGCGAAGTCACGTGCAGGAGAGCAGAGTGTAGTGAACAGGCACTCTTTTTATTCCGGTTCAACGAAAGCACAAAGTACATAAATGTGCCCAAACACGGAACATAGACAAAAAGTATGGCGCGTAACAATACCCACATAACATAAATACAATTTCACACAAAGATATAGAGGGGAACAGAGGACTAAATACATGCAGTGTGATTAGGGAATGAAACCCAGGTGTGTATGGAACAAGACAAAACAAATGGAAATATGAAAAATGGAGCGTCGATGGCTAGAAAGCAGGTGACGTCGATCGCCGCCCGAACAAGGAGAGGAGCCGACTTCGGCGGAAGTCGTGACAACACCAGTAACACATTTACCGTTAATTACCATTTCTCATCTACAATGTTGGTTTGGTTACGGTCATTTCTGTTAATGCATTCAATATATTATTACAGTCTTCCCTATGTCATTGTAGGAGTGGACATGTTTGCAGAGCGCACAACCTAGGTGACACTTCAGGAAAGAGTTTTGGTTTATTTCATTCCATGTTTATTTTTGGTTTATTTCATTCCAATTTATTCATTGTCTTTTGTTTAGAGCGCTCCTGTCAATCTTGAGTAAGGACACGCACCTGATTAGACATAGAACTAGGCCTAGGCTTCTGAAAGTAAGTAAAATAAGTATATTTAAAAACAATGACAATAGTTCCTCAACGTAGCCTATTTGAAAAATCTTTCCAGCACTCTCTCTTTCCATAACCACTCATTATGTAAGGGGAAAACATGTATTGTTCTGATCAGGTGGAAGTGTCATAAAAAAGGCATACCTGATTACTTACTATCACTTGCGCAAATAGCCTACAGCTGTGTCTGTCTGTCCGGAGCTCACAGGCCCAGGGAACTCTGGGGCCTAGAATATTTTATACAATGTTGCAAGTTTGCTAGCACCAGCTTCAAGCTGGACCCAAGTTAAAAGTTATTATTTGTAGGCAATTGTTTCACATATTGGCAATGGCAATAGATGTTACTTTTAGATTTATATCATTTTAACTTAGATAGAATTTTGATGAATCATATGACATTGATTTTGAGATATGAAGACTTTATTATAAATKAAATGAAGCTGTTCTAAGAAAAGGTGCATATGAAAATCAGAACTGGCACGCAGATCAGTAGAAATGGTACCATAACTTGGCACTCCAAATGGAAAAGGTTGTCGACCGCTGGTGTAGCCTATTACCGGCAACTTCAGGAGATTAAAGGCAGAATCTGTGAAGACCAGCAGCATCGGGCAGGCTATATTCTGGTTAGCCTATATTGATCTCTGGCTCCCTCTTTAGTAATTTGTGTCTCTTAATTTGTAATTGCAGTGCTTAAAGCTTCAGGCAAAGTAGCCGACATATAGTTGATTTTATTCAAACACAGGGTGTGTCTATATTTGGAAAAATACACATTTGAAAATATGGACCAATCGATTGTTCAAAAGAACCACCGACTCTCGATCAAACAATATTTCGTTTTTTGTCTGGGACAGTCCTTGCCTACCTGCAGGGAAGCTCTTTGACACTGCTGGTTAATTAAGTCTTTGTCTAGTTTATTTGTGTTTAATTGTAAGGGGCCCTCGAGGAACATGGCTGACATGAAGAACACAAACATGAACCATAGTTATCATCCATTAAGGAGCCTGAATGGATGTTGATATTATGAGGTGGTAGTGGGATGCCAGAACCAACTTATGCGATGGGGAGAGGACTACAGCATTTCCAAGATGGTGTCAACAGCAACGATGTTGGTATGGCAACGGAAAGGGAGACAGCATCAGCCGGGTTGCAGGTGTTGGTGCCTTCTAGAATCTTAATTCACCACCTGGTCATCTGGAGTGAAGACACTCACCATAGATTCACTAGGCCTGAGTCAGCACACTGAACTAGGTTAAGGTGCTGGTTGATGCAGGAGTTGCCATTCATGGGAAAATCCACCTAAAATATATATTTTAAGAAGCAGTCTCATTTGTCACATCCTCATGATGATGCGTTTTACATCAAATTATGCATTTCGCATCATCATGATGATGTGGCAAGTGACACTGCTTATGGAGTGGATTTTTCCCTTAAGCACAGATCTAGGATCAGATACCCTCCCTGAATCCACCAATCGTCAGCTAGGGCTGTCCTGGTTCCACAGGTTTCCTCAGGCTGTGCCGATCTCTGAACAATTTGTTGATAGAGAAGGAATCCCTGTAACAGTAGTGGGAACGAGACAGAGAGAGTACATGCAACTGTACCATTGACCATGATCAGCCACAGACCAGCCTGGTTTTGGCCACTCAACATTACACAGTATGTGACATGCAAGCAGTAAAACAATCCCAAGAAAAGTCCTTGTTATTGAGGGGGTCAGTTGTAACAGGAGTAACAACAGAAATCCCATTCCACATGATTAGGACCTTGGGAGTGCCTGTTATGCTTAGGAAAAAGGAAGCTTGTGTTTATGTAGCTTGTCTTGTTCCAACCATGCCAGGATTTGATACCTGCCACTGGCTGATTAGCACTCTAGTACCAACCATAGCCTACCATGAGACTAGAGCAAGCTAGCTAGCTAGGTGACAGACAGTTGACTTCAGGTCCCACCATCTCCGGGAAGATGACATCYCAAGGAGAGGCTGCACATAGCAGAGTAAGTACCACCTTCCCTGAGAGGAAATTACGTGGCATGTGATGGCGTGGTGGGCACGACTCGTCCAATGAATCTTAAAATCTGCGAAATTAGCCTATAACTAATTACACTACGGATAACAGAAAACGTTGAACTTTTTATAGATTGTCAATTCGATATGCTTGAACAGCAAATCAAAGTGACCAAGAGAGATTATTTATCCTTCCAAACATAACAATGGATGAGGATGCGGGTACAACAATGTCCAAAAAGGACAGTGCATTGACGGCAAGCATGTACATACAGCCTCAACAGCTTGATCTATTGCCCGGAGTAATGGAGGACATCGAGGCCCTCAAGGTAGTAATGGATAACAGCAACAAATGAATGGGAGAAATAAGGACTGAAAACAAGTTTGAAAGCGACATAAGACTCCCTACAATCAACGACGAAACWCCTGAGTGATAACACTAAAATGAAAGTGGAGCTACTTGACCTAAAAATGCAGAAGCATGACAAATAGTCATAAAGGGAGTGAAAGAGAATGAAAGGTGAAGGATTTTACTAAACAATCTTAAAAATGGCCAACAAACAGGTGGATAAGATTGATTTCCAAAGGGTGCATCGTTTAGGCCAAAGGGTTCCCCAGAAACCCTGACCCATTCTTGCTAGACAAGGTGGCCGTGTTGGAAAGGGGTAGGGAGTTGAAGGGCACACCATTCTCTATCAACGAAAAACTCCCCCATGAAATAATAAAGAGACAACGCATCCTTTATCCCATTTTCAAAAGACAGAGCAGAGAAACAGAATGTGCACTTAGTATTGGATAAGCTGTACATGAACAACCAGCTCTTCAGGGAATCAAAGGTTACAATGTGTCGACCTCTAGTAAAAACGGTTRTTTTTTGTCTCCATCAGGCTACTAGGCCACAAACAATCCGTAAAGGGCAAGGTGCCATTACAGTAGGGCTGTCCCTGACAAAAAAAAAATCTTGATCAACCTAGAGTCGTCTGTTCTTTTGACCAATCGATTGGTCAACATTTTTAAAAATGTGTATTTTTCCATATATAGACACCCTATGCTCGAATAAAATCAACTATACTGAACAAAAATAAAACTCAACATGCAACAGTTTCAAAGACTTTACTGAGTTACAGTTCATAGAAGGAAATCAGTACATTTAAATAAATTCATTAGGCCTTAATTAATCTATGGATTTCACATGACTGGGTTGGCATAGGTCTACCCACTTGAGAGCCAGGCCCACCCACTGGGGAACCAGGCCCAGCCAATCAGAATAATTTTTTCCCCACAAAAAGGGCTTTATTACAGACAGAAATACTCCTCAGAAATAGGGCACAAATAGACACATTTATAGGTCTACATTTGCACTCAGGCCAGGTAGCCTAGGCCTAGTTCTATGCGTAATCAGGTGCGTTTCCTTACTTAAGATTGACAGGAGCGCTCCAAACAAAAGACAATGAATAAATTGACAACTCGTAAATGGAATTAAATAAATCTAAACTTTTCTCACAAGTGTCACCTAGGTTGTACGCTCTGCAAACATGTCAACTCCTACAATGAAAACAGTAAGACTGTAATAATAATAATAATAATACATTGAATGCATTAACAAAATTACAGTAACCAAACAAACGTAGATTAGAAATGATCGGAATGAATGGTAAAATGTACTCCTGGTGATACTGCTATGCGATACCCGCTGCCTCCGCAATGGATTAGTCCACTAACACAGGTGTCTCGTGTGCCATAATTTTCCCATGGTGCTGGACAATTTTGATCTTATTTGTTTTGTCTACGCTCTAGTTCTCCCTCCACACCTTTTCCACGTTTTGTAAAACAGCATTGGAACAGTGACCCTGGTGCAAAAGGGGATGTCCTGGAATCACACTTTATAAAGATCTAAAGTTACAATATACAACAAATCACTATAATTACAATTTCTACATATTAATGTTTTATTATTATTATTCCCTATTTGTCCTTTAGTGTCAAGGGCAATTATACATTAGGATTATGTATTATTTTCAAGGGTGTTGGGATGTATAAATCAGATACCCATCAGTTATTGCAGGTTCCTCAAATTATATTTTCAATGCTAGAATATCAACAACGATGAATCAAATTGACAACATCTTTTCAATTTATTAATCTCTTTTTACTGACATTCTGATCTAATGAAATGAAGGAATGTCTTTCCTCTATTGTGATTGTAGGGATGTGAATTAGTGAGTCTATAATTTTCAGCAGAATTTGGCTTTCCTTTGTTGTATTTGACAACTGCCAACTTGCAAAGTGAGCCAATAATGAGCAGCTGTATATGGATATTTGTGCATCACTGTTTTTATGACAGTAATGAGGATATAATTATTTATTAGTACACTGCTCAAAAAAATAAAGGGAACACTTAAACAACACAATGTAACTCCAAATCAATCACACTTCTGTGAAATCAAACTGTCCACTTAGGAAGCAACACTGATTGACAATAAATTTCACATGCTGTTGTGCAAATGGAATAGACAACAGGTGGAAATTATAGGCAATTAGCAAGACACCCCCAATAAAGGAGTGGTTCTGCAGGTGGTGACCACAGACCACTTCTCAGTTCCTATGCTTCCTTGCTGATTTGGTCACTTTTGAATGCTGGCGGTGCTTTCACTCGTGGTAGCATGAGACGGAGTCTACAACCCACACAAGTGGBTCAGGTAGTGCAGCTCATCCAGGATGGCACATCAATGCGAGCTGTGGCAAGAAGGTTTGCTGTGTCTGTCAGCGTAGTGTCCAGAGCATGGAGGCGCTACCAGGAGACAGGCCAGTACATCAGGAGACGTGGAGGAGGCCGTAGGAGGGCAACAACCCAGCAGCAGGACCACTACCTCCACCTTTGTGCAAGGAGGAGCACTGCCAGAGCTTGGAGTTACATTGTGTTGTTTAAGTGTTCCCTTTATTTTTTTGAGCAGTGTAGTAGTAGTATATTATGTTCTACATTTTGCTGTTGTCTGGGTATTTGTTTATTAGGTCTTATTGTCCTCAGTACTACCGAATGTATTTATTTATTTTCATTCACTCCGTTTTTTATTTGTTATGTGGCTAATTCCTAAAGAGGATTCTCCTCTCGTGGTCATGCCATAGGCTTATAGGGTTTATGGCTGGGCGCTTGAGGGGTGGCAGCATTGAAACAAGTTTATGGGACAGTCCCGATTTCTTACCTGGACCATGACAATCGGCAGTTGAAGGTGTGTTTTAGGATGCTAAAGGTGTGTTATGGGTACGGGGGTGGTATGACAGTATCAGGGACAACACCCCCGTCTGGGATGGGGGAGGCTTTTGCAAAACAATTGGAGGTTTACTTCGAGTCAGTTGCAGCTGCAGTATGTTTAGCAGTGCATATATTATGGTACAGCTACATGGGTAGATGTCAGACATTGATACTGGTAGTATTGGTAAGTATGCATCAATTCTACTACTTTTTGGTAGTACGTTTACAGGCATATATTATGGTAAGTAATATTGAAACTTGTATCTCATCATGGTAAGTGGTGAAATAAGTATACCTATCTATAATTGTAATGGCTTAGCAGATTGTAAAAAAGACCATCAGTCTTTACCTGGCTCAAAGAGAAGGAATACAATATCTATTGTTTACAGGAAACTCACTCTCCAATTACAGGAAACTCACTCTCCAATTACAGATGAGGTTATATGGAAAAAGGACTAGGAGGAAGAAATATATTTCTGTCATGGGCAAAGAAACTCAAAAGGGGTGATCATATTAATTAATAACAATTTTGATCGGAATGTGCAAACTGTCCAAACAGATCCGAAAAGAAGGTGGATCATTTTAAAACATTCAATTGAACGATAAACAGATGTTGCTAATTCATCTATATGGTCCAAATAACGATGATCCACACTTCTTCTAAATGATATATACTAATCTCTCGAGCTCACAAGCAACAAATGACTTTTATTATGGTGGGAGATTAGAATACAGTTTTAAGTACCCCAATTGATCATAGATGTAAGTCGCTCTGGATAAGAGCGTCTGCTAAATGACTTAAATGTAAATGTAAATGTAAATAAATGAAAACACCTTCAAGCAATTTGGGAAATTACGAATATCATGGACACATTAGAACCATTGCATATATGGAGGCTTAAAAATCCAGACTTAGTGAGATATACAGTTGAAGTCGGAAGTTTATACATACACTTAGGTTGGAGTCATTAAAACTTGTTTTCAACCACTCCACAAATTTCATGTAAAACAAACTATAGTTTTGGCAAGTCGGTTAGGACATCTATTTGTGCATGACACAAGTCATTTTTCCAACAATTGTTTACAGACAGATTATTTCACTGTATCACAATTCCAGTGGGTCAGAGGTTTGCATACACTAAGTTGACTGTGCCTTTAAACAGCTTGGAAAATTTCAGAAAATTATATCATGGCTTTAGAAGCTCTGATAGGCTAATTGACATCATTTGAGTCAATTGGAGGTGTAGCTGTGGATGTATTTCAAGGCCTACCTTCAAACTCAGTGCCTCTTTGCTTGACATCATGGGAAAATCAAAAGAAATCAGCCAAGACATCAGAAAGAAAATTGTAGACGTCCACAAGTCTGCTTCATCCTTGGGAGCAATTTCCAAACGCCTGAAGGTACGTTAATCTGTACAAACAATAGTATGCATGTATAAACACCATGGGACCACGCAGCCGTCATATCGCTCAGGAAGGAGACGCGTTCTGTCTCCTAGAGATGAACGTACTTTGGGGTGAAAAGTGCAAATCAATCCCAGAACAACAGCAAAGGACCTTACGAAGATGCTGGAGGAAACAGTTACAAAAGTATCTATATCCACAGTAAAACAAGTCCTATGTTGATATAACCTGAAAGGCCGCTCAGCAAGGAAGAAGCCACTNCTATGTTGATATAACCTGAAAGGCCGCTCAGCAAGGAAGAAGCCACTGCTCCAAAACTGCCATAAAAAGCCAGACTACGCTTTGCAACTGCACATTTCTATTTTTGGATCATACTTTCTGGAGAAAGATCATACTTTCTGGAGAAATGTCCTCTGGTCTGATGAAACAAAAATAGAACTGTTTGACCATAATGACCATCATTATGTTTGGTGGAAAAAGGGGGAGGCTTGCAAGCCAGAGAACACCATCACAACCGTGAAGCACGGGGGTGGCAGCATCATGTTGTGGGGGTGCTTTGCTGAAGGAGGGACTGATGCACTTCACAAAATAGATGTCATCATGACAAAGGAAAATTATGTGGATATATTGAAGAAACATCAGGAAAGCTTGGTTGCAAATGGGTCTTCCAAAAATGGACAATGACCCCAAGCATACTTCCAAAGTTGTGGTAAAATGGCTTAAGGATAACAAAGTCAAGATATTTGAGTGGCCATCACAAAGCTCTGACCTCAATCCTATAGAACATTTGTGGGCAGAACTGAAGAAGTGTTTGCGAGCAAGGAAGCCTACAATCCTGACTCAGTTACACCAGCTCTGTCAGGAGGAATGGGACAAAATTCACCCAACTTATTGTGGGAAGCTTGTGGAAGGCTACCAGAAACGTTTGATCCAAGTTAAACAATTTAAAAGGCAATGCTACCAAATAATAATTGAGTGTATGTAAACTTCTGAACCACTGGGAATGTGACGAAAGAAATACAAGCAGAACTAAATCACTCTATTATTATTCTGACATTTCACATTCTAAAAATAAAAGTGGTGCTCCTAACTGACCCAAAACAGGGAATTTTTACTGGGATTAAATCAGGAATTGTGAAACTGAGTTTAAATGTATTTGGCTACGGTGTATGTAAACTTCCGACATCAACTGTACATTGAGGAGGCTTAATCAAGCGAGTCGTCTAGCCTTCGCGCTGACACCAAAAGTAAAAAATAAAAATAAAAAACCTTTGAAAGGGGGCAGAACACAGTCGAACCATCAACTAATTGGCATCCACATTAATTTCCATGTGGGCGAGGATATTGGAAATGTAATCAAAGCCTACTAGATGACGACCTGTTTTTAACCTAGACAAAAGATTCAAAATAACTTTTTCCTGCATAACATACAGTGCATTCAGAATGTATTCAGACCTTGACTTTTTCCACAGTTACGTAACAGTCTTATTCTAAAATGGATTAAATAGTTTTTTCCCCCTCATCAATCTACACACCATGCCCAATAATGACAAAGCAAAAACAGGTTTTTAGAAATTCTGCAAATGTATTAAAAATAAAACTGAACAATCACATTTACATAGGTATTCAGACACTTTACTCAGTACTTTGTTGAAGCACCTTTGGCAGCAATTATAGCCTTGAGTAGTCTTGGGTATAACACTACAAGCTTGGCACACCTGTATTTGGGGAGTTTCTCAGATTGTTCTCTGTAGCTCCTCTCAAGCTTTATCTGGTTGGATGGAGTGTCGCTGCACAGCTATTTTCAGGTCTCTCCAGAGATGTTTGATCGGGTTTAAGTCCAGGCTCTGGCTGGGCCACTCCTGCGTTGTCCAGAAGCCACTCCTGCGTTGTCTTGGCTGTGTGCTTAGGGTCATTGTCCTGTTGGAAGGTGAACCGTCACCCCAGTCTGGAGGTTCTGAGCGCTCTGGAGCAGGTTTTCATCAAGGATCTCGCTGTACTTGGCTCCGTTCATATTTCACCCGATCCTGACTAGTCTCCCAGTCCCTGATGCTGAAAAACATTCCCACAGCATGATGCTGCTACCACCATGCTTCACCGTAGGAATGGTGCCAGGTTTCCTCAAGACGTGGTGCTTGGCATTCAGGCCAAAGAGTTCAATCTTGGTTTCATCAGACCAGAGAATCTTGTTTCTCATGGTCTGAAAGTCCTTTAGGCAAACTCCAAGCGGGCTGTCATGTGCCTTTTACTGAGGAGTGGATTCATCTGGCCACCCTACTATAAAGGCCTGATTGGTGGAGTGCTGCAGAGATGGTTGTCCTTCTGGAAGGTTCTCCAATCTCCACAGAGGAACTCTGGAGCTCTGTCGAAGTGACCATCAGGTTCTTGGTCACCTCCCTGACCAATTCCTTCGACCTCATGGCTTGGTTTTTACTTTGACATGCAATGTCAACTGTAGACCTTAAATACACAGGTGTGTGCCTTTCCAGATCATGTCCAATCAATTGAATGTACCACAGGTGGACTCCAATCAAGTTGTAGAAACATCAAGGATGATCAATGGAAACAAGATGCACCTGACCTCAATTTCGAGTCTCATAGCAAAGGGTCTGAATTGTTATGTAAATAAGGTATCTATTTATATAGAATAAAATGTGCAAAAATGTTGCTTAGTCATTATGGGGTATCTGAGAACGGTGCCGAAGGAGATCGCTGCCGTTTTACAATCCCGTAACCAATTGTGCATGTTTTYTTGCGTTATTTGTAACTTATTTTGTACATAATGTTTCTGCCACCGTGTCTTATGAACGAAAAGAGCTTATAGATATCAAGACAACGATTACTCACCCCGTACTGGAGGAATACTTGTTCTTCAATGAGTCGGACGGGAAGGATTTACTTCAGACGCCCGACAACGCCCTCATCCCCGTAATTCAAATGAGAAAGAGACGGAGATATCGAAGACGAAGGTCCGGGTGCCTTGTAAGTATCCGTTGCCGAGAGGGTAATCTACCATCGGTCCTACTAGCCAACGTACAATCAATCGATAATAAAATAGACGAACTACAATCACATATATCCTACCAACGGGACATTCAAAACTGTAATATCTTATGTTTCACCGAGTCGTGGCTGAACGACGACTAACATACAGCTGGCGGGTTTTAATTTTTTTCGGCAGGATAGAACAGCGGCCTCTGGTAAGACAAGGGGGGGCGGTCTATGTATATTTGTAAACAACAGCTTGTGCATGAAATCTAAGAAAGTCTCAAGTTTTGCTCGCCTGAGGTAGAGTATCTCATGATAAGCTGTAGACCACACTATYTACCWAGAGAGTTTKYATCTGTATTTTTCATAGCTGCCTATATACCACCACAAACCAATGCTGGCACTAAGACMGCACTCAATGARCTGTATACSGCCATAAGCAAACAGGAAAACACTCATCCAAAGGCGGCGCTCCTAGTGGCYGGGGACTTTAATGCAGGGAAACTGAAATCCATTTTTACCACCTTTACTCCACACACAGAGACATGTACAAAGCTCTCCCTCGCCCTTTATTTGGCAAATCTGACCATAATTCTATCCTCCTGATTCCTGCTTACAAGCTAAAACTAAAGCAGGAAGCACAAGTGACTCAGACTATAAGAAAGTGGTCAGATTTTTCTTTTTCTTCATAAAAATAATATAATAATTCACCTTTATTTAACCAGGTTGGCCAGTTGAGAAAAAGTTCTMATTTACAACTGCGACCTGGCCAAGATAAAGCAAAGCAGTGCGACAAAAACAGAGTTACACATGGGATAAACAAACGTACAGTCAATAACACAATAGAAAAATCTATGTACAGTGTGTGCAAATGTAGCAAAATTAGGGAGGTAAGGCAAWAAATAGGCCATAGTGGCGAAACAATTACAATTTAGCATTAACACTGGAGTGATAAATGTGCAGATGATGATGTGCAAGTAGAGATACTGGGGTGCAAAATTGCAACAACAAAAAATAATATGGGGATGAGGTAGTTGGGTGTGCTATTTACAGATGGGCTGTGTACAGGTACAGTGATCGGTAAGCTGCTCTGACAGCTGATGCTTAAAGTTAGAAAGGGAGATATAGGTCTCCAGCTTCAGTGATTTTTGCAATTCGTTCCAGTCATTGGCAGCAGAGAACTGGAAGGAAAGACGGCTAAAGGAAGTGTTGGCTTTGGGGATGACCAGTGAAATATACCTGCTGGAGCACATGCTACAGGTGGGTGTTGCTATGGTGACCAGTGAGCTGAGGTAAGGCGGGGCTTTACCTAGCAAAGACTTATAGATGACCTGGAGCCAGTGGGTTTGGTGACGAATATGTAGCGAGAGCCAGCCAATGTTAAACAAGGTTGGAATGTAAATCAATGAAATGGGGTATCAGTCTACTCTGTGACACCCACAGAACACAACTGTGAAGAGTTTACGCAAATATTAGCGTTGTAGCTGTTATCGCGAGACTGTGACATCACCTCCCCAGTCAACCTATTGTGTGTATTGACATTCATATTGCACTGTACAGTTTTACCTAAGGATTGGGGATCAATGAAATGGGGTAACAGTCTACTCAAAACCCAATATATTTTTTCCCAACGTCCTTCTCAGAGTTTTCAGACTCCAAAACATCCACTCAGTATTGATTTTCCTCAGGAATAGTGTCAATACACACAGGTTGACAATAAATGTGGCTCAATTCACAGTTGTTTCAGAGTCCCGCAATAAGAGCTACGATGCTAATCTTCTCTGGGTGTCACTGTGTARACTGATACCCCATGTCATTGATCCACAGGTAAGGCTGTACAGTGAAATAAGTATGCCCCCAACGCAATTCTAAAGTATTATACATCCAGTGTGATTTCAACAGATTTGTCAAATTAACAAATTATTGTCTTTAGTTGATTTTATATAACATTCCAACCTCATTTAGCATGATCTATTCAATTATAGCATAATGCTACTATTTGTATTAATTTGCTTCTCTGTCAAAGACATACTTTTATTTTGAAGGCTAACCGCAAAGTCCACTACTGTGGCTAATCCTTATTGTGGCTAGCTTCACATAGATGGGTCCGACCACCATTAATCAAATAAGAACTGTCTTATGAATTCGGGTTATTTTAGATGATGACATCTAGCTAACTATAGCTACTGAAACAGATTGTCGTTTTGCTATGTTTTTGGGGAAGAACATTGTTTGCATCCATGAGCTAGCTAGCTCTTTTTATGACCAGCACTGTAGGTGTGCGAGACAACTACAGTCCCTGGTAATGGGGATGTATGTAAATGCCAACAAAATAACTTTGTGGTCAGTGTGTGTTTGTGTAACCTTAACGTAATTAGGCAAGTCAGAACAAATTCTTATTTAGAATGACGGCCAAACCCGGACAACGCTGGGCCAATTGTGCGCCGCCATATGGGACTTCCGGTCACGGCCGGTTGTGACACAGCCTGGGATCGAACCGCAGGCTGTAGTGATGCAGTGCCTTAGACCGCTGCGCCACTCGGGAGGCCAGATTGGGTTTTTATTTGTGATGTTGCTAATGATTAGGCTACTTGGTGTGGCCAAGTAAAATGTGCCTACAGTTGTGCTTTTCTTTCTCTATCAGTTACAGGTACACAAAACAAACAGACATATGTACGAACACACACATACACACTGCAACCAAAGTAGACCWTTATTTCCCTAAACACCTTCAAAATGATATAAAGATGATAAGAAAAAATAATATGTTTAAAGTTATGTTCCTAATAGAGCAGCTGTCAAACAGAGACTTGCCCATGTCTATTAGCATGTCGGGGTTGACCGACTGTTCTGGTATGCACACTTTGTTTACTAGTTTACAGTGCAATTATCCRGTTGGTTTTATGCTTACAGTCAAGGCACCAAGGAATGGCGTAAAACAGTCTAGATGCAACATAAGCTACTACTATCGACCCAGGCCCATTTTGAGGCTTTACTCACGAACATAGACAATTTGATGCTGTGTCATAACTCTTAAATGGAATAATGCACTGTTAAAAACAGCAACCTCCTCAGTGCCGTCTAGCCACCGTGTATCTCAGCACTGCAGCACTGACGCCATCTTGCTTGTGTCAAGCTTCACTCTTTTCCATCATAACCCACCAGCATCCACTGGCCGGTTATGTGGCAAATGCAACATTGGATCATGTTAATGTGTTCAATAACTATCCATATGCACAGCAGTTCCATATTTCCTTGTATCAGAAAAGCAACAATGTATCCTCACTCTCAAAAGGAGTAGGCTAACACAAACTGATTTATAGACTAAATTAAACCCTGCTATGTGAATCTAACATAGAGATTTGAAAGTGGGTCACAGCATTTATAGTAACCCAGTGAGCAAAATTATGTTGAAAAGACGTTGAAATCCAATCCAACATACAAAGATTATAAACGGGTGGATTAACGAAAGATGAAACAACGTCGTTTCTGGACGTTGAAAATACGCATTTACTGTACTCTACTGAACTATTACTCTGCTATGCTCTACTGTACTGTGCTGTCCAAACTTGTGAAACAAATCTATTGTTGTCAGAACCAAATCATAAATGTCTATGTTTGGGACAAATCGAAGCCGGTCTGGGCCGGACGTCTGTGGACATTGAACACATTTTTACAACTTTTCAATGTCCATGGACATCAGGTGTCGGACGTGCTCACTGGGAGGCCCTACGCTAGTTAAGGCTAAAGTGTAAATGCCCAAAGGATGTAACCTGTAGGTCCTTCATTTGATGTTGACAAGCAGATAGCCTATCATTGCAATAGAATGGCATTTATGGTTCATTGCGACTTTAATGGTAGGTTAATTTTAGGCACCGATTTTTTKGGGGGATAATGATATCCCCATTGATAAGCCATGGGTTGCAGCGTCGCTTGCAGTTGAACCGGTTGACCACCTTAAAATGATAGACTGCTTTATGGTCCTTAGGCCTAATTATGTCGTTTATCAGGTCTAAACGCGTGTCTAGCCTAATCTGTTCAATATTCCTGAAAAGGATCACACACCCTTGAAAAATACAAAATGCGGGGTGTATTCATTAGTCAGATTCCGTTGCAAAACATTTTGCAAAGGAAATTGTTTACTCCAAACGGAAAACGTTTTGCAACGGAAGCTATACTTTCTATTGGACACAATCTGGTATGTCCCTCCCCGTTTTTTTTGCTCTGTTTGCTTCCGTTTGGTTCCTAGAGTAAATGGTAAATTGTTTCCGTTGCAAAACGTTTTGTAACAGACGAAACGTTTTGCAACGGAATCAAACTAATTAATACACGCCAGCATACGTTTACCACCATTGAAACAACGCAATCCCACAATATAGCTAGGCCCTAACATTTTCGCATATAGGCTAAATGAGTAGTTTGTCAGTAGAGAAGCAGACCAATACTTTAGTTTGTCATTCCAGGTCCCTGTAATCTAGTGCCAAACTGTCAAGCCAGTGTCGTTGACAACGGTAGGCCAATTATAGGCCTAAAAATAAATATTGAATGTTTTTGCTTTACGCATTTGGATATTCCACTCCATAGCTAGTTAAGGCTACGAGAGTGATAAAAACAAGCTATTCTCGACACTACTACGCAGGCTGCAATTAGCAGAAAGATGGAGTGGTTGGAACAAGATGAGAAATGTAGCCTAGTAATCGCATTAAAACCTATGGTGTTTAACGTATAGTGTCTTAAAAACATTGTAGAATTTTGTAATTTAGTAACATTTCTTTCTTCCTCCAAATGCAATCTTGATTCACCGTGGGTCTGAATTCCGTTATTTTCACTCCTCCTGCCTTCAGTTCACCCATATCCTCCGCTGCTACAGGGACGGGAACTAGCTTATGGAGGTTCGTGCTTTTCCCGATACACGAAGAACGCTGACCTGTTCTCCCCTTTTCTTACCTCAGATGCCAGCGTCAAGGTCGCAACCCATAACAGCAGAAATGCCGTTCGCTCGCCCATGCCGTTGACCCTAAATCAGTTTTGTCCAATATCTGAAAAATATTCCGATAAATCCGATGCTCTATCCCGTTCCCGTGCACTCCCGGTTGGCGATGGCGTGTTTAATGATGGAAAGCGAGAACGAGGCTGGCCAGCTYCCCCAAAGCCTGTCACCTGACCGGGCCAATAGTGTGTGATTGCGGCCCGAGAGAATAGGCTAGCCTATGGGAAGAAACTTGAGGGAGACAGGACTGCAGCCAGCTCCGATTGTGGGATATAGGCCGAAAGGTGAGCAGATGTTTAACACACCTAGTCATACACTTTATAGAGAAAGATCTCTTTCCCCCCCTCTGTCTCCTACAAACATGAAGGTTTCCTCATGTTTAATCTGCTCTCATTCATTCTTTGTTTATGAAATGTCCCTATAGGCTAGTTCTGATGATACACACACACACAAAGACATACATACCACTAAAACCTAATTTCACAATCCTAAAAGAATTAGGCAATCCCAAAATGCAGCAGTTTTTAACGCAATATCAAATCATTATATATATTTTTTCATTGTTTAATTTAACCTTTATTTAACTAGGCAAGTCAGTTAARGACAAATTATTATTTACAATGACAGCCTATTTCTGGGTAACATTTAATATTAAGTACCTTACTGTTATTTTTTTTCAATTAAAATTGTCAAAAATGAACAGAGATACACTATGTACACAAAAGTATGTGGACACCACTTCAAATTAGTGGATTTTGCTATTTCAGTCATACCCTTTGCTGAGAGGTGTATAAAATTGAGCGCACAACCATGCCGTTTCCATAGACAAACATTGGCAGGAGAATGGCCTTACTGAAGAGCTCAGGGACTTTCAACGTGGCACCGTCATAGGATGACACCTTTCTAACAAGTCAGTTAGTCAAATATCTGCCCTGCTAGAGCTGCCCTGGTCTACTGAAAGTGCTGTTATTGTTAAGTGGAGTCTAGCAGCAACAACGGCTCAGCCACAAAGTGGTAGGCCACACAAGCTCACAGAACGGGACCACCGAGTGCTGAAGCGCGTAGTGCATAAAAACATCTGTCCTCGGTTGCAACACTCACTACCGAGTTCCAAACTGCCTCTGGAAGCAACGTCAGAACAAGAACTGTTCGTCGTGAGCTTCATGAAATGGGTTTCCATGGCCGAGCAGGCGCACACAAGCCTAACATCACCATGCGCGTGCAATGCCACGTGTCAGCTGGAGTGGTGTAAAGCACAACACCATTGGATTCTGGAGCAGTGGAAACGCATTCTCTGGAGTGATTAATCACGCTTCATCATCTGGCAGTCCGAAAGACAAATCTGGGTTTGGCTGATGCAGGAGAACGCTACCTGCCCCAATGCTTAGTGCCAACTGTAAAGTTTGGTGGAGGAGGAATAATGGTCTGGGGCTATTTTTCATGGTTCGGGCTAGGCCCCTTATTTCCAATGAAGGGAAATATTAAAGCTATAGCATACAATGACATTCTACGATTCTGTTCTTCCAAACTTTGTGGCAACAGTTTGGGGAAGGCCCTTTCCTGTTTCAGCATGACAATGCCCCCGTGCACAAAGCACGGTATGGAATAACTTGACTGGCCTGCACAGTGCCATGACCTCAACCCTATCAGACACTTTTGGGATGAATTGGAACGCCGACTGCGAGCCAGGCCTAATCGCCCAACATCAACGCCCGACCTCACTAATGCTCGTGGCTGAATGGAWGCAAGTCCCCGCAGCAATGTTCCAACATCTAGTGGAAAGCCCCCCTTTTCTGCCATCTGGGAAGGACCAACTCCATATTAATGCCCATGATTTTGGAATGAGATATTCAACAAGCAGGTGACCAAATACTTTTAGTCATATAGTGTAGCTTCTTAGCAAAGAGCAATTTCGCAAGCAAGAACTTTGCTAGGACTGTCTATAAGTGGTCTGAGTAAGGGGCCTAATTGGATGAGCCTAATGGGAGAGATATATAATGTGAAAACTAGCTGTTATTGGCAGAGAAGTTTGAAACTATTTTTGTTATTGGTCTAYTAATTTATACCGCCAGGTGATGTCGCCAGGCAGGCCAAAACTCCATCCCACCAAAACAGGCTGAAATTTGACAGTCTATTCAAACAGTTCTTGCACGAAAACAGCATTATCGTCATTTTCACAATTACACAGTATTATTCCAACCTCAGTCTGAAAATATATAACACAGGAAAATCACTTTTTGACGTAATGTACTTTATTATTCCAGAGAAACATGTGAATCTGAAAATAACTGATCTGAAACTGTTTGTTTACCTTACTTTTTAGCCTCACAGTGGCCAGATGGACAGAGGAGAGGTTCCTTCTGCCAAAGAAATCACATTTTATTTGTCACATGCGCCAAATACCGTGAAATGCTTACTTACAGTAGCTTGCAAAAGTATTCACTCCCCTTGGCATTTTTCCTATTTTGTTGCCTTATAACCTGGAATTAAAATAGATTTGGGGGGTTTTGTATCATTTGATTTATACAACATGCCTACCACTTTGAAGATGCAAAATATTTTTGGGAGTGAAACAAACAAGAAATAACACAAAAAACAGAACTTGAGCTTGCATAACTATTCACCCCCCAAAGTCAATACTTTGTAGAGCCACCTTTTGTAGCAATTACAGCTGCAAGTCTCTTGGGGTATGTCTCTATAAGCTTGGCACATCTAGCCACTGGGATTTTTGCCCATTCTTCAAGGCAAAACTGATCTAGCTCCTTCAAGTTGGATGGGTTCCGCTGGTGTACAGCAATCTTTAAGTCATACCACAGATTCTCAATTGGATTGAGGTCTGGGCTTTGACTAGGCCATTCCAAGACATTTAAATGTTTCCCCTTAAACCACTTGAGTGTTGCTTTATCAGTGTGCTTTGGGTCATTGTCCTGCTGGAAGGTGAATCTCTGTCCCAGTCTCAAATSTCTGGAAGACTGAAACAGGTTCCCTCAAGAATTTCCCTGTATTTAGCGCCATCCATCATTCCTTCAATTCTGACCAGTTTCCCAGTMCCTGCCGATGAAAAACATCCCCACAGCATGATGCTGTCACTGTGGGGATGGTGTTCTCGGGGTGATGAGAGGTGTTGGTTTTGCGCTAGACATAGCGTTTTCCTTGATGGCCAAAAAGCTACATTTTAGTCTCATCTGACCAGAGTACCTCCTTCCATATGTTTGGGGAGTCTCCCACATGCCTTTTGGCGAACACCAAACGTGTTGGCTTATTTTTTTCTGGACACTCTTCCGTAAACCCCAGCTCTGTGGAGTGTACGGCTTAAAGTGGTCCTATGGACAGATACTCCAATCTCTGCTGTGGAGCTTTGCAGCTCCTTCAGGGTTATCTTTGTTCTCTTTGTTGCATGTCTGATTAATGCCCTCCTTGCCTGGTCTGTGTGTTTTGGTGGGCATGCCTCTCTTGGCACGTTTGTTGTGGTGTCATATTCTTTCCATTTTTTKGTAATAGATTTAATGGTGCTCCATGGGATGTTCAAAGTTTCTGATCTTTTTTTATAACCCAACCCTGATCTGTACTTCTCCACAACTTTGTCCCTGACCTGTTTGGAGAGCTCCTTGGTCTTCATGGTGCCCCTTGCTTAGTGGTGTTGCAGACTCTGGGGCCTTTCGGAACAGGTGTATATATACTGAGATCATGTGACACTTAGATTGCACACAGGTGGAATTTATTTAACTAATTATGTGACTTCTGAAGGCAATTGGTTGCACCAGATCTTATTTAGGGGCTTCATAGCAAAGAGGGTGAATACATATGCATGCACCACTTTCACATTTTAATTATTTTTGAATTTTTTGAAACAAGTTGTTTTTTTCATTTCACTTCACCAATTTGGACTATTTTGTGTTAGTACATTACATGAAATCCAAATAAAATTCAATTTAAATTACAGGTTGTAATGCAACAAAATAGGAAAAACGCCAAGGGGGATGAATACTTTTGCAAGGCACTGTACAAGTCCTTAATCAACAATGTAGTTAAGAAGAATAAGAGATAAGAAAATATTGATTAAATAAACAAAAGTTTTTTTTTAAAGTAACAATAAAATTAAAATAACAAGGCAATATACAGGGAGTACCGGTACCGAGTCAATGTGTGGGGGTACAGGTTAGTCAAGGTAATTGAGGTAATATGTACATGTAGGTAGGGGTAAAGTGACTATGCATAGATAATAAACAGCAAGTAGCAGCAGTGTAAAAAAAAAAAGGGGGGGTCAAGGCAAATAGTCTGGGTAGCCATTTGATTAATTGTTCAGCAGTCTTATAGCTTGGGGGTAGAAGCTGTTAAGGAGCCTTTTGGACCTAGATTTGGCGCTCCGGTACCGCTTGCCTTGCAGTAGCAGAGAGAACATACTATGACTAGGGTGGCAGGGGTCTTTGACAATTTTTTGGGCCTTCCTCTAACACCGCCTGGTATTGAGGTCCTAAATGGCAGGAAGTGATGTACTCTGTAGTGCTCTTCAGTCGGAAAGTTAACAAGAATATGTGATCCACTTGACAGGAGGAATATAATGGTCAATATCAACTTAATTAGGTATAATACAACTTTATGTGTCATTTAATTTAAATGTGTTGTTCAGATTTTAAAGGAAAATATAGTGTTTTGTTTGAACACTGTCCCGAGCAATGGTTCTATAATCCTGAGTTTTGGTTCTGGGTTGAGGCAATGTTGACCTTTCTGATGTAGATGTACTGCCCTCTGGTGGCATGTGCTTTAAGGCTCATTTCTGCCAGTGCAAGTATTACTGTACCAATTTATTAGGCTCATGAGCAAAAGACAAGGATGTCTGGGTGGCCGATGGAGTTGATGTAGGCTATTCCATCAGATTCCACGGTTATACTGCCAGAGACATTTGAAAACGAAGAGATTAACACCTGCAGCATCTCTAGCTATAGCCAACGAAAACGATATGAGGGGAAAACGTCGGTCACTCACCCACTCCTCCATTGACATTACATCCTTCCAGCAGCTAGCTAGCTAGCTAATGGTTATACTGTGTGTCTTTAGCTTGCTAAATAAATAGCTAGTTACATAAATTGATAGGCTAGCCCAGGGTGTCAAACTCTATCAGAAAAACAATGAAATTGCGGCTATTTGTTTTGACAATAAACCGTCCAACTACGACCCAAACTGGACATATTTTTTCAAATAAAACAATGTCCCTTTATAACGTTCACTTACACTGAACAAACACATATAAACGCAACATGTAGTGTTGGTCCCTTTTTTCATGAGCTGAAATAAAAGATCCCAGACATGTTTAATATGGACTAAAAGCTTATTTCTCTCAAATGTTGTACACAAATTTGTTTACATCCCTGTTAGTGAGCATTTCTCCTTTGCCAAGATATTAAATCCACCTGACAGGTGTGGCACATCAAGAAGCTGATTAAACACCATGATCATTACACAGACTCAAATCACTGGCCACTTTAAAAATTGATTTAATAATGGTATCACAAGTCACTTTAAGTAATGCCACTTCAATAATGTTTACATATTCTACATTACTCATCTCATATGTATATACTGTATTTTATACCATCTATTGCATCTTGCCTATGCCGCACGGCCATCACACATCCATATATTTATATGTACATATTCTTATTCCATCCCCTTACATTGTGTGTATGAGGTAGTCGATATTACTGCACTGTCAGAACTAGAAGCACAAGCATTTCGCTACACTCACATTAACATCTGCTAACCATGTCTATGTGACCAATAAGATTTGATTTGACAGGTGCACCTTGTGCTGGGGACAACAAAAGTGTGCCGTTTTGTCATACAACACAATGCCACAGATGTCTCAAGTTTTGAGGGAGTGTGTAATTGGCATGCTGACTGTAGGAATGTCCACCAGAGCTGTTGCCAGAAAATGTAATGTTCATTTCTCTACCATAAAATGTAGTTTTAGAGAATTTGGCAGTACCTCCAACAGCCTCACAACCGCAGACCACGTGTAACTACGGCAGCCCAGGACCTCCACATCCGGCTTTTTCACCTGCAGGATCATCTGAGACCAGCCAACTGCACAGCTGATGAAACTGTTGTTTTGCCCAACTGAATCATTTCTGTACAAAATGTCAGAAGCCGTTTTAGGGAAGCTCATCTGCGTTCTCGTCGTCCTCACCAGGGTCTTGACCCGACTTCAGGTGTCAAAAGCTCACTTTTGCCAGTTTCAACTGTACCTGGTAGATGGCAGACAGCGTGTATCGCACCGTGTGGGTGAGCGGTTTGCTGATGTCAATTTTGTGAACAGAACCGAGGTAAAGACAGTTTCAGGTTGGATATTCAACGGATATTCGCGCTTTCAAACCTCAATAGCTTTCAAACTACTTGAGCAACAGACTCCAAATAAGTGTCACGATGTTGGAAAAATTGTGCACAACATTGCACAGTCTTAATTTCACGATTTGGATATTAATTTGTTTTGTAAAACTAATAAATGTGGAAATGTGCGCAGCATTGTGTATTCCTAGTTGAATAAGTTTGGGAGAGTAAACAAAGTACAAACTTTTTTTACATTTGAATTTCAATAGCTCCTTGGTCATGTGACCTACTCAATCAATCATCAATCAATCAATTTTATTTTATATAGCCCTTCGTACATCAGCTAATATCTCGAAGTGCTGTACAGACACCCAGCCTAAAACCCCAAACAGCTAGTAATGCAGGTGTAGAAGCACCTACTGACTTCAAACACGGTTCAGAATGTACACTCAATGGGCCTACACATTGCACACCCTTTAGTTTGTTCATTTATCTCACAATTTTACATTAAATTATGTTTTTCAATGTTTCTAATTTCAATAGCTCCTTGGTCGTGTGACCTACTGGACTCAAACAAGGTTCAGAATGTCCACTGACTAAACTTCGATATTGCACACCCTTTAGTTTGTCCCTTTTCATCTCACACGATTTTACATTAATTTTTCAAAATTTCAATAGCTCCTTGATCATGTGACCTACTGACAAGGTTCAGAATGTGCACTGAGTAGGCCTACACATTGCACACCTTTTAGTTTGTCCATTTTCATCTCACACGTTTTTACATACATTTTTCAATAGCTCCTTGGTCRTGTGACCTACTGGACTCAAACAAGGTTCAGAATGTCCACTGACTACCACTGAGTGYCCCATGGTGGCAGTGGGGTTTTGGTATGGGCAGGCATACGCTACGGACAACAGCACAATTGCATTTTATCGATGGCAATTTGAATGCTCAAAGATACCGTGACGACATCCTGAGGCCCATTGTATTGCCATTCGCTCCCCTCACCTCATGTTTCCGCATGATAATGCATGGCCCCATCGCAAGGATCTGTACACAATTTCTGGAAGCTGAAAATGTCCCAGTTCTTCCATGGCCTGCATACCCACCAGACATATCACCCATTGAGCATGTTTGGGATGCTCTTGATCGATGTGTACGACAGCGTGTTCCAGTTCCCGCCAATATCCAGCATCTTCGCACAGCCATTGAAGAGGAGTCGGACAACATTCCACAGTCAACAGCCTGATCAACTATGAGAAGGAGATGTGTCCTGCTGCATGAGGCAAATGGTGGGCCCACCAGATACTGACATTTGTTTTTAAGGTAACTGTGACCAACATATGCAAATCTGAATTCCTAATCATGTGATACTCAGATTGTGGCCTTACTTATTTAAATTGACTGATTTCCTAAACTGTAACTCAATAAAATATTTTAAATTGTTGCGTTTATATTGTTCTGCGTATGTACGTAGGATGCTGTATATAGCATTTTCATATATTAAAACAAAATAATATTTGTCCATCCTTTGCTGCTATGTATTGTAGTTGAGTAGCCAAGGCTACTTGTAACGATGTGCGCTCAGAGTCAGGAAGCAAGTTCAGGGAGTGAGTGTTTTAATAAATGAAACATAATACAAAACAAGAAACACGAACAATGCACAGACAGGAAACTGAAACAATGACGCATGGGGAAGTAACCAAAGGGAGTGACATATATAAGGCAGGTAATCAAGGAGTTGATGGAGTCCAGGTGAGTGTCATTATGCGCTGATGTGCGTAATGATGGTGACAGGTGTGCGCCATAACGAGCAGCCTGGTGACCTAGAGGCCAGAGAGGGAGCACACGTGACACTACTGCTCAAATGTTGCTGTAATAGGCCAACATGTTTGTCTTTTGCATGGTGTTTTGTTGCAGGTTTTGTTGTTCGGTTATTCATTGTCAAGCTTTAAAACCCGAAGCCAGACTGCAACATTTAGTAGCCTAGCTATGACGGTGGCATTTGTACACTTTCTCTCTGCTGCTTGCTGTAAATGCCAGCGCATCAGGCTGTAGTTTCACAAAGTAGATGACTCAACTGTTGACTAGTTTATACTAGTTTGTGTGTCCTATTCGGCATGCGGGCCTTGTTTGACACGTGCGCTAGGCTATTGGACACGTTATGACTGACTTGTGATCTTTGCCCTTGCTTGTTTGCTTCTATTGACATTCCCCAGCCTTAATTACCTTCTCAGTTACCATCTCAGTTTTTGTTCAAAATATTGAGTCATTACTGAAACGGTGCATCCCGAATGGATGGGGGCAGCAAATGTAACAGTATAGCTTCCGTCCCTCTCCTCGCCCCTACCAGGGACCCTCTGCACACATCGACAACATCTACCCTCGAAGCATCGTTACCCATCGCTCCACAAAAGCCGTTGCCTTTGCAGAGTAAGGGGAACAACTACTTCAAGGTCTCAGAGCTAGTAACGTCACAGATTGAAACTTTAGCCATTTCACATCACAAACAATGTACCAGGCAGCTGTGATTTACAACCTGATAGCAATCTTTTTTGGGACTACCAAGAAATGTATTAGTGAATCATGGATTGAACTGCATCCATCTATTCTGCCAACAATGCCTTACTGTATGTCATGGAATTATGTGTAAAATATAACCTATTTTTAAAACCTCGTGTAAAGGTGTGTTCTTTAAGAGCAATCGCTCTGGGCGTTCGTTAATTCAGAGCGTTATCAGATTGTCCGGTCATAAATTCTGAGCGTTTCGCTCTTGGAGCATTCAGTGAGCGCACACTGGAAACTAGCTGAGGAGTAGGATTGATCCGAGCGTTCTGATCTTAACGGCAGTCAAATACACAAGCTAATTGCCCAATTTCTGGAACCGTGACGTCAAAGGAAAAAAATTCGACAGTTGACACTGCTGACTCACTCTTTCCACGTTTGCCGTCCATCGCGGATTCACGCCAAACTTTGATCTCCTGCTTACATTCATTATAATTTCTGCAGAAAATGGAAAACTATAGGTAAGTTAATGATAATATGTTCATGCAATATACTTTGACTAGAACGGTAGTAAGAAATGGAAGTGAATTTAATGTATTATGTGTGGGCGGAGGGAATTAAGCTATGATTCATATTTCACATCACRAAACATGATTCACTTCATTTTAAGGGGTCTTTATTACAGTGTGAATACACGTCTTGTAGTTAATTGTCATTACAACATGTGTTGTAACTGGTGTTAATTGCAGTGTTTAATTACAGGGGTTTTAACAACAAATGTTTGTTACCATGCTTGTCACAAATTCACCCATGTAGTGTTTAGTTTCATAACTGCATCCGATTAATTAATAACTGTCACAAGCTTTTAATATCATGTGGACAGATACACTGGGTGTCCAATATTACAAGGGTTGGGGGGTCAATAGGCTCKAATTACCTACCAGTGAATGTGCACTCTTCAAAGTCGTTGCTAGCACATGCCCCCAAAAAGTGTACCATGTGGGTTAACTTGGTTGTTACATTACAACCTTATTATGAATTTGATTTTTTTTTAAATCCCCCTCAATCTACACACAATACCCCATAATGACAAAGCAAAAACAGGTTTTTAGACATTTTTGAAGAAGAAAAACAAAACTATGAAATATCACATTTACATAAGTATTCAGACCATTTACTCAGTACTTTGAAGCACCTTTGTTGCACAGCTTTTTTCAAGTCTCTCCAGAGATGTTCAATCGGGTTCGAGAGAGAGAGAGAGAGAGAGAGAGAGAGAGAGAGACTTGTCCCGAAGCCACACCTTTGCCCCAGTCTGAGGTCCTCAAAGCAGGTTTTCATCAAGGATCTCTCTGTACTTTGCTCCGTTCATCTTTCCTTCGATCCTGACTTGTCTCCCAGTCCCTACCTTCAATGCTTCAGACATTTTTTGGTAACCTYCCCYAGATCTGTGCCTCGACACAGTMCTGTCTCGTAGCTCTATGGACAATTCCTTCGACCTCATGGCTTGGTTTTTGCTCTGACATGCCCTGTCAACTGTGGGACCTTATGGTGTGTGTGCCTTTCCAAATCATGTCCAATCAATTGAATTTACCCCAGGTAGACTCCAATGAAGTTGAAGAAACATCTCAAGGATGATTGATGGAAACAGGATGCACCTGAGCTCAATTTTGAGTCTCATAGCAAAGGTTTGGAATATTTATGAAAATAATGTATATTTTTTATAAATTTGCTAAAATCTCAAAAAACCTGTTTTCGCTTTGTCGTTATGTGTGTAGCTTGATGAGGAAAACAATTAATTTAAGAATTTAAAATAAGGCTGTAACGTAACAAAATGTGGAAAAAGGGAAGGGGTCTGTAGACTTTCCGATTGCACTGTAGATGCCCTCACCCACTAGTGACATAATGCTGACTTTACTTTGGTCTGACCTCGCTACAGGCTTTCCAGCAAGAACCAGGCAGATGTGTCCATATTCAGAGTTTTATTCTCTAGTTCACCACCACACATTAGCACACACACATAGAAGTGATTTTTGTGTGGTTCTAAGGAAAGACAGAATAAACTATCATTAGGATCCATATACAAGAGGCTAATGAAATATACATACAATAGTAAAGAGATGACGTGATATATATGGCATGCTGTTCTAACAATGGATGCTATAGTATAACATGCAAACACTTGGATATTCACACAGCATGAATATATACAGTATGTAGCCAGAGAGAGAAATAGAAGGCCTAGGCACTTAAGATGTATGGCCTTCAAGCCTCCCGAGTGGCGCTGCGGTCTAAGGCACTGTGTCACTACAGATCCTGGTTCAATCCCAGGCTGTGTTGTAGCCGGCCGCGACCGGGAGACACATGAGGCGTCGCACAATTGGCCCAGCGTCGTCCGGGTTAGGGGAGGGTTTCGCCGGCTGGATTGTCCTTGTCCCATCACGATCTAGCGACTCCTGTGGTGGGCCGGGCGCAATGCACGCTGACACTGTCGCCAGGTGTACGGTGTTTCCTCCGACACATTGGTGCGGCTGGCTTCCGGGTTAAGCGAGCATTGTGTCAAGAAGCAGTGCGGTTTGGCGGCGTCGTGTTTTGGAGGACGCACGGCTCTGTTTTGGAGGACGCATGGGACAAGAATGTAACTACCAATTGGGGAGAAAAAGGGGTACAACTAAAATTTAAATAAATAATAAAAATAACAACAAAAAAAAGAAATATTTATGGCCCTCTCTTAGGCCTGACTACAGATCTTATCCGATCTAAAAAGGCACTGTTACTAGGCTCCTAGGCCGTAAATCAAAGTGCACATGCAGATAGGATTTGGCCATTCCCTCACCTCTAGAAACTCTGCAATGTTGCCCTTTAATACAGCAGTATCATCTAAGGCTATACATTGCAGCGGTAACATACAAACAATATAAACCGGCTAACCACACTAACCCGAGGTAGCATGCATGCCAATGGACGCACACAACACTTTAGTAAGGAAACAGCATGTCACCTGCCATCTTTCTCAAGACGGCAGGTGAACACGCTCTAACTTGGTGTATGAACAGAGGTGTGAAGTGTCTGAAGGCCAATCGGATTGAGAGGGCTGGCATTTTTTACAATACCCGCACTGTATCTGCGAGCTGTTGGCTAGAACGCACGTGGGATGGAAACCCAATTAACTTTTATTTTCTATTCGGTACCTGGGAATTTAACTACAGAAGTAATTTTTATATGCACTACTATAGGTAATCACGCACAGCATTTTACCAGCAACAAGGCAATTTGATGGAAAATGCGCAAGAACATTTGCATATTGTTGTTATGCAGATTTTAGAATATTTGTGTGAAAATCTGTCGCCAATTGGATGGAAACCTAGCTAGTGTCTCCTTTTTACATTTATGTTCTAAACAATATCCTAAATCTAAAGCAATCCACCAATCAGACAATATTAACCCACCACCTATCCTGCAATGCAATTTGTGATTCTATTATGGTTCTTCATGTTAATCAGCAAGCCTCTGACATATGTATCCATTTTCACCTTCAGAACACACATTGTCATGTGGACTGTCCTGTGGTTAGTAGCAGTCTTCCTGTGTGCCTCAGGTAAGTTATTCTCATTGCCTCAATAGAGACATGGTGTAGATGCAAAGTTTAGGAGGGGTAGTAATGGTCAGCAATACATCTCAATTGCTTATAGTGTTATGTTGTCTTAAACTCATGTCTCTTGTTGCAACACATCCTCAACCTCTGTGGATATTCAGTATATCTTCAACTGAGACATGGTTCTGAGGTGAAGGTTGTTGTTTCTGGTTCCCTCAATGAAGACTGTTTATCAAGCAGAATCTTCATAATTGCAGTTCCTCAAACCTTTTAGTCACACCCACACATTCTCCCACACATCCTCAGTTCTGCTTTCTACTCCCCCTCGTGTGTGTGTGTGTGTGTGTGTGTGTGTGTGTGTGTGTGTGTGTGTGTTTAAAGTAACATCCCATTCATCCATCTATGTGTATGTCAAATCAAATCCAATCTTGTCACATGCTCCAAATATCCTTCCACATGTCACACATCCTCAGTTCTCCTTTCTACTTCCCCTCCTGTGTGTATTTACAGTAACATCCCATTCATCCATCTGAGTGTGTCAAATCAAATCCAATCTAATGTTATTTGTCACATGCGCCGAATACAACAGCTGTAGACCTTACCGTGAAATGCTTACTTACCAGCCCTAAACCAACAATGCAGTTTWAAAAAAATGTAGTTAACTAAATATTTAGTAAATAAAATAAACGTCACCAAACGCCACTTGCTCTGAGACTTGAAGTAGGGTTTCCCCTTGCTCTGCAAGGGCCGCGGCTTTTGTGGAGCGATGGGTAACGACGCTTGGTGGGTGTCAGTTGTTGATGTGTACAGAGGGTCCCTGGTTCGCGCCCGAGGTCGGGGCGAGGGGACGGTCTAAAGTTATACTGTTACATTGATGCTGTTGACCCGGATCACTGGTTGCTGCGGAAAAGGAGGAGGTCGGAAGTGTAACGGATGTGAAATGGCTAGCTAGTTAGCGGGTACGCGCTAATAGCGTTTCAATCGGTTACGTCACTTGCTCTGAGACTTGAAGTAGGGTTTCCCCTTGCTCTGCAAGGGCCGCGGCTTTTGTGGAGCGATGGGTAACGACGCTTCGTGGGTGTCAGTTGTTGATGTGTGCAGAGGGTCCCTGGTTCGCGCCCGAGGTCGGGGCGAGGGGACGTACTAAAGTTATACTGTTACATTTACAGTAAAATCCCAGTCATCCATCTACAATACTATTATTATTTTCACATGCACGTATACACTTCTCTTTGTATATCAAGCAGGCCCACACACATTGTCCTTTGAGAGAGAAAGATATCACTTTTGCTATTGCTGCTTGACAGCTTCAGKACAAGAAGAGACTTGATCAGCAGAAAGTTGTTTACTCCGAATGGGAAACATTTTTTTAAATATTTTTTTTATATGTTTATATTGGACAAATTCAGCCTGGGTCTTGCCAGGACACACAGCCAGCCCTGCCACAGGCATCCTGTGTAACACAGCTGAAGTCAAGCCTGGGTGGGGGGGCTTGACTTACTACAAGTTTAGATAGCTGTCCTCTAGACAAACTTACCAATCTAAAAACATTTAGCTGACAGGGGCTAATTGAGTGACTGTTGATGCACAACCAAATTCTCGAAATTGCACCTTGTATATTCTATTATTCTAACTTTCAACAGTAAGTTGAGACCCCAACTGAGTTCCTGTGTGTGAAACTGGTCCGCGGGCCTACAGAAGGGGGGCCGCATGCCAGTTGCCCATCCCTGCTCTAGGCCATTGTCATAGTCCTGGAGGGCCGATGCCGCTCGTTTTATAGTCAATAAATCCATGAATTCCCTTAACCAAATATCCATGCTAAGCACTGAAGTATTGTCCGTTTGACTGTTAGGAAGGCCAATGCAATGATACGTTGCGTGGTTCTAGGTTGGATATTGTCCACCCTACTTCCTAACAGGCACACCACAAGACAAAGTGGGATACATACACTCAACATATAATCTACATCAGGCAAATCTTTTAACGACTGGACATTTCCAAAACAGATTCATTGGTGTACCAACCTCACCGCAGCCATGCCAACACACATCTGAAAGGCTTTGATCCATGTTTTTCAACCTGTGTAGTGTGATATAATCCCTGTGCAAGTCCTTCATTTTAATAATTGTATACCTTAGACAGTTGGATATGGATGTTGTGTTTTTCCATATTGCATCCCACTGTGCTGCGGTGAGAGATATACCCAAGTCCTGTTCCTAGTGTATCGGAGTAAGGATGTTGCTGTTAAGGGAGGAGTGGCCAATGGGCTTGTATAAGGCGGAAACCATTCCTTTCCCATTAGCAGCATCCCTCAGTTTGTTGTCCATCACACTTTTAGATCCCACATCAATACCCTTTGAGGAAATACATTTTATTATTGACTTGAGCTGTAAATAGGGTGGAAATGCTATATCATTCAGGCCAAACTCTGCAATCAACTTTTTAAATGGTATGATATCACCATCCCTTACGACCTGCCCCACCTGACTGATGTTTTGGCATTGCCAGGTAATATTTACCAATGTCTGTTTCCCAGCAGTAAACAAGGGGTTGTTCCCTATTGGACATGAAGGGAGGGATGCTCCATTGATAGATAACCTTTTATGAAGCATCTTAGCCACTGCACATGGAAACTCCAGTAGTAGGTTATTTATCTTACAGTGGATCTTGGGGTAATACCGTAGTGATAAGGAGATTGACTTATGTTCTGTCACAGTTTTCTCCTCTAGCCACTCCCAGCTGCCTGCTATTGTCCCATTTCTATTCCCCCATGACAATAGGTATATTGCATTACAAAACAAGTAATACTAATAAACATCAGGAASACCTAATCCACCCTTGCTTCTTGACATGGACAGTTTTTATGGTTAATTCTTGGTTTCTTCTCTTTCCACAACAAGCCAGAAAATAAACTACGTATCTCTTTAAACCAGTACTGAGGGAACTGAAGTGGTATAGCTGACTTAAGGAACGATAGTCTAGGGAGTATGTTCATCTTTATCACTGCTCTACCCCATAGTGATGAAGGTAAAACTGTCCATCTCTTAATCTCAACCCTAATGGTTTTTAGGAAACCTGGTCCATATAGATCAAATATCTTACTGATCGGTGACCTGATATTTATCCCTAGGTATTTCATACCTTGTGGTTTCCATATGAAGGGAGGTGTGGTTCAGTGGAATATCCTCACTCTTACTCTAATTCACTTTATATCCAGAAAATTGGTCAAATCCTCTTATAAGCTGTAGCACCTCGGTAAGGAACAGCTGGGATTTGAAGGTGTTATTAAGATATCATCAGTGTATAGGTTGGTTTTCAAGTCATGACCATGTTATGTGTGATGATTGTGAGGTGCTATACAAATTTGACAGACACAAGATGGGGACTTCAAATAGGCCTATTGCACGTCAAGAGAACTGTAGCCTACAGATGGGTTTAATGGAAACTGAAATCTGGACACTGACTGTAGGTCTATAACCTCTCATATAGCCTTAATTTTAACTCCTGCAGAATTAAGCATTTATTGCAGTAAAATTTTACACCAAATGTAGGCAAATATTTGACTTGGCAACAGGAGAGGAAAAATATGATTTATTTCCTTCAGCATCTTGAGAGAATGCAAATGCACCTATACAGACGTTATGTAGGTGTCACCTATACAGACGTTATGTAGGTGTCACCTATACAGACGTTATGTAGGTGTCACCTATACTCCCTCTCCGGCACCAAAGGGGAGCATCAGGGAGTGGTTTTTTGTGTGTGTTGGAAGGTGACGTCGGATCAGAGTTTACACACCAATCATTTTTTTTACCACTACATCACTGTCTAGCGGTAGACCTATTTGAAGTTCATGGTAAGGGTGACCATCCCGTTTTCCCCGGGACAATTTCAGCCCTATTTCAGGTGTCCTGACTTTTCAGGTTACAAAAAAGGTAAATTTGTCAGTTTGACGCATCAATTAATATAGGCCTAATCAATGGCAATCGCCGAATGTCATTAGGCACACATTTTGGTGTTTTGTAAACACCCAATAGAGACCCCCCCCCTAATTGAAATCCTATGCAGTCTTGTCTGTTGTTTTGTAGTTTGATAATGAGCTTTGTAATTTATGCTTTGGTGTAATTGTTATGTATTGAAATCTCAACACTAATATTCAACCTTAAATTTTGGGTTAAGTTTTTTTTGGAGGGGAGGATGGTTGAGGTGAGGAGGAGGATTATTTAAGATACTGTTTGAAGAGGTAAGGTTTCAAATAAAATCTCATTTTATTTGTCACATGCGCCGAATACAACAGGTACAATACAAATACAACAACCTTACTGTGAAATGCTTAGTTACAAGCACTTAACTCTTATTTTTGGCTAAGAAAATATTTACGAAATAACAAGAACGAGGCTATATACAGGGGGTACCAGTACCGATTTCAATGTATGGGGGTAGAGGTTTGTCACGATCCTCTTCCTGGAAATGATTGGACCAAAGCGCAGCGTGGTACGTGTTCATGATATTTTATTAAATCAGAACAATTGAACAAAAATAACAAAGAGAAAAATGAACAGTTCTGTAAGGTAACTAAACTATACAGAAAACAACTACCCACAAAACACAGGTGGGAAAAGGCTGCCTAAGTATGATTCCCAATCAGAGACAACGATAGACAGCTGCCTCTGATTGAGAACCACACCCGGCCAAACACACAAAGAAATAGAAAATATAGAAATAAAGAAACTAGAATGCCCAACCTAGTCACAAGGTTGACAAGGGCGTGACAAGGTTAGTGGAGTTAATTTAGGCAATATGTACAATAAGGTAGGTGTAAAATGACTATGCATAGAGAATAAACAGCGAGTAGCAGCAGTGTTTTAAAAATAAATAAATACATACATTTAAAAAGGGGGGGCAATCCAAATAGTCCAGGTAGCCATTTGATTAGCTGTTCAGCAGTCTTTTGGCTTGGGGATAGAAGCTGTTAAGAAGCCTTTTGGACCTAGACCTGGCGCTCTGGTACCGCTTGCCGTGTGGTAGCAGAGAGAACAGTCTATGACTAGGGTGGCTGGAGTCTTTGACAATTTTTAGAGCCTTCCTCTGACACCACCTGGTATAGAGTTTGTTTTTGGAAGATGGGAAGGGACTCTGCAGTCCTAGCTTCAAGGGGAAGCTGGTTCCACCCTTGGGGTGCTTGGACTAAGCTGAGCGGGAGCGGGGTGACATGAGAGAACTTGGGAAGGTTGAAAACCAGGCAGGCTGCAGCATTTTGGATAAGTTGCTGGGGGTTTGATGGCATAAGAGGAGCCCAGCCAACAGCGAGTTGCAGTAATCCAGACGGGAGAGGACAACTGCCTGGATTAGGACCTGCGCCACTTCCTGTGTGAGATAGTGTCGTACTCTACGGATGTTGTAGAGCATGAACCTGGAGGAGCGGGTCACTGCTTTGATGTTTACAGAGAACGACAGGGTGTTGTCCAGGGTCACGCCAAGGTTCTTTGCACTCTGGGAGGGTCGACACTGTGGAGTTGTCAACCTTGATGGAGAGGTCTCTGAGTGCGCAGGCCCTCCCCGGGAGGAAGAGCCCCTTCAAGGTTGCGCTTAAGGCGGTGAGCCAACATCCAAGTTAAGATATCTGCCAGGCCTTCAGAGATGTGTGTCGCCACCTGGGTGTCAGAAGGGGGGAAGGGGGAAATGCGTGTTATCCGCATAGCAATGATAGGAGAGACCATGTGAGGATATGACGGAGCCGTGTGACTTATAGAGAAAAGAGGAGAGGGCCTAGAACCGAGCCCTGGGGGACACCAGTGGTGAGAGAGAGAAAGGGAAACAAAGTAGTGATCAGAGACCTGGAGGGGGGTTGCAGTGAGATTAGTAGGTGAGTAGCCTCTAGTAAAGATGAGGTCAATTTGTAAGTCGCTCTGGATAAGAGCGTCTGCTAAATGACTTAAATGTAAATGTAAATGTCAAGCATATTGCCTGCCTTGTGAGTTGGAGGGGATTGGGGAAATGTGAGGTCAAAAGAGGCAAGGAGGGGAAATAGTTGGAAAGAAATGAATCCAAGGCCGACGTCATGAGGTTATGTGTTTAAAGTAATAACCTGTCATCATTTCTAATCTCTCAAAACATGATGTCAAATATGATCTCATACATCACCTGCACCGCCAGCTAAGAGAAACGAGTCTCTGGTCGGATTAAACCAAGATTGAAATCTTTGGCCTGAATGCCAAGTGTCACGTCTGGAGGAAACCTTGCACCATCCCTATGGTGAAGCATAGTGGTGGCAGCATCATGCTGTGGGGGTGTTTTTCAACGGCAGGGACTGGGACACAGTCAGGATCGAGGCAAAGCTGAATGGAGCAAAGTACAGAGAGATCCTTGATGAAAACCTGCTCCAGAGCGCTCAGGACCTCAGACTGGGGTGAAGGTTCACCTTCCAACAGGACAACAACCCTAAGCACACAGMCAAGACAACGCAGTAGTGGCTTCGGGACAAGTCTTTGACTGTCTTTGAGTGGCCCAGCCAGAGCCCGGACTTGAACCKGATCAAACATATCTGGTGAGATCTGAAAATAGCTGTGCAGTAACACTCCCCATCCAACCTGACAGAGCTTGAGAGGATCTGCAGAGAAGAATGGGAGAAACTCCCCAAATACAGGTGTGCCAAGCTTGTAGCGTCATACCCAAGAAGACTCGAGGCAGTAATCGCTGCCAAAGGTGCTTCAACAAAGTACTGAGTAAAGGGTCTGAATACTTATGTAAATGTAATATGTATTTTTTAAAACCTGTTTTTGCTTTGTCATTATGGGGTATTGTGTGTAGATTGATAAGGGGGGGGGGAAACGATTTAATCAATTTTAGAATAAAAATACCTAACAAAATGTGGGAAAAGTAATGGGGTCTGAATACTTTCCGAAGTCACGGTAAACATTCAAAATCCTATTTTCCCTAAACCTGACCGTAACTTTAACCCCAAAATCTAATCTTAACCCTAACTCCTAAACCTAATTCTATCCCTAACACTAATTSTACCTTAACCCACTAGAAATAGCATTTGAGCTTGTGGGGACTAACAAAATGTGTTTGTGTTAGTTTACTATTCGTGTGTGGCATATACCCACAAGTATAGTTAAACACGTCCATAGATGGATGACTGGGATTTCACTGTAAACACACACACATACAGGAAGAGTAGAAAGGAGAACTGAGTGTGTGTGTGTTTACAGTGAAATCCCAGTCATCCATCKATGGACGTGTTTAACTATACTTGTGGGAGGAGTAGAAAGGAGAACTGAGGAAGTGTGGACGTTTGTGTGGGTGTGATAAAAATGTATAGATACAATTGACTAAGTCAGATTTAAGATTCTGCTTGATAAACAGTCTTCATTGAGATATAAAGTGTGTGTGCTTGTGTGTGTGTGTGTGTGTGTGTGTGGTTCCAATAATGTGCGGTATCATGTTCATTGGCAAACAATGTGTTGTGATATTGCACAATAACCGTTATGAGAGAAACCACATACCTCCTTTTTAAAGTTTGGTTCTTCTTGTTTATTGTGCTCCTCTGTACCAAGGGGAGATTTTGTTGTTGTTGCCATTTCTCAATGTTTTTTCTTATCTTGTTAAAGACCAATGCAACTTCCCTAAAACATTATTGAAATTAACCTTGAACCTGCTCAACTGGGCTTTAAAAAAATATTCTAGCCCATTTGGAGCCGCTCCAAGCTATTGTGGGACAAAACGTCCTCCTGCAATGCCCCTGCAAGAAGAGAAACGAGAGAATGGACATTAAATGGCAGTTAGAAGACCATACCACCGTGCTTCACCACAGTGGAAGACATAACACCACAAACATCGGGGAGGGATATCAAAACAGGGTCAGTCTCTTTCAGAATGAAGATAAGGACAACTGTTCCCTGCTCCTCTCAGGCATCACTGTCGCAGACAATGGGATGTACAAATGCTTCTTTCAAACCGAGACTTTGGTCTACATTCACATCACTCTGCATGTGATTGGTAAGACATTTGTTTTGCTTGTTTGTTTTTTTGTTGTTGTTCATTGTCATTCTGCTAATGGTTGATTTATTTGTGTTCCCCCCCCCTTTTCTACTTCATAAATGACTCCATTTCAGGCATGCTGTAGTTGATTTATCTCCTCTCTCCTCTCCAGCCAACTACAGTGTCTGTATGTACCAGGTACTAGACCAGGCTTCGGGGGGTTCCGGATGGGGAGAGGGGTTCGTGGTGTACCAGTGTAAAGCCAACGGGGGATACCCAAAGGGCCAGATTCACTGGAAGATGGATGGACATCCTCTCGTGAACACCTCCAGGAGGGATGAGACCCACCTGGATAACTCTACAGGACTCTACAGTCTGACCAGCAACCTGACCATGGATCGGAGTCAGGGTGAAAAACTGCAGTGTATGGTGGAGAACACAGACCAGGCTTCTAAACTCAACTCCACCTGCAAGGAAAAGCCTGGTGAGTACAGGAGACTAGTGACACCAGTAGCCATAACACTGTAGCAGTAAATCATGGTACTGTAGTCAGGGTCAGGAGTTTCAGTCCCATAGTGATTTCATTGAAGAATGTTGGTTAGTCTCAGCTTGTACCCAAAAATCCCAAAACATCTGCATAGGAATGCATGAGAATGAAAAGCTAGGAGTGGGTGCATGCGTATGTGTGTGAAAGTGCATGAGGGTGGGGCAATCTAGGGGCATGCACAGGCATAAATACAGAAAAGGAAAAACAAACTCTAAGCTAGAGTGAAACTACAGAGAAACAACAGCGTTATCTTTGGGACTAAACTATTAGTATTACCAATGTGTAGATAATAGTGTTTCCTCTGACTGAACACAAATGTTTGGATAAAAATGAAGAAGCTGGAATACACAGTGATGTGTTGAAGAGTAGTAGACAAAGAAAGTTACACTGCTGTGACAAATAGGGAGGAAGTTAAGAGTTTCATTTGGAAAACCTTCTCACCACTTGGTCAAGTTACACTAAGAGGTCTGCCTTTTCAAATTCCTCAGCTTTTTGGCCTCTCCGTCTCTCATCTAAAACACGTTTTTGGAGCATTTCATAGTTTGTATTAACTATTTCTAAGTTTTCTGTTTCCTCTCTGCTTTCCAGTGCACAATAGAGAGAGTCTATTTGAGAGTCCTGATAAAGTAGCAGTAGCAGCAGGTGTGTCTGTCAGCATGGTTGTGATGCTGGTTGCGGGAGTCCTGCTGGTGATCTTCTTACTGGCTAGATGTCACCGGCGTGAAACGTCAACGGTGAGCCCTTGTCCTTATTATACCACTGTGATATGTGTCCAAGTGTTAATGCTGCTTGGATCTAGAAAAAATGCCAGTATCTGGGCACAAATCAGAGCGCATACTGCAAAGGTGTTCGAATTAGAAATAAAAAAAGACTAATAAGACTAACAAACCTCATACCGTACTTGCACATTCAATTTGATATTGATGCACCTAAATAGTGATTGAATAGATCAGTTTCAGTCCTTGTGTGTGATTCATGTTTTGTTTTCCCTGGAAGAAGCAGAGAGACAYGGAGGAAAGAAGCGTGACCCAGCAGTTGAACATGTATGAACACTGAGTGTGTGGAGCATCTTCTCCCTCTGATACAACAATCTCTCCTCAACTGACGGACGACAAAATGGAGGGATGGTGACTTGCAACAAGACAAACTTAAACTTAAAATAATGCCTGTGTTCAAAGTAGCAGCATTGAGCAATGTATTGTACTGTCATGTCTGAACTATATTCTGTGGCCGTTATGAAACGAGGCAGGAAGTGAAAGAAGTGGAGAACAGCATGATGGGAGAAATGACTGGTCAATGGACTGAACATGAGCTGAACTCAGTAAATGAAGTCCAGAGAAATCCCAAGAAATAAAGTAGACCTAAGGCAGCCTGTATATTGCAATTATAGAGTTTACTAACTACAGGTGCATTCACATTTCTAAGAAGAGAAGCAGATGATACAGGACTACTATAATTAACAGCCATCATGGAAACTCTTGTTACATACATCTACTGCATGTTCCTGCTGTTACCCATTTGAATCATGTTGATAATTCAGGTTGATAATTCGTTTTCATGTACAGCAGTCATTTCACCATTTAAATGTGAATTTAATTATCTGAATATGTGAAGAATTTGACATGATCAATGTTTTCATTGCTGCTTATTATTATGAAGCTTGCTGTGAAACAAGCATGCCATGGAATGACTAAATCAAAAGATTAGTAACACTTTGGTCCAGGGTCCGTTTTGTTGTATTATTAACCATATTGGTTAAGCTTACAACACAGGAAGAGCTGATCGGAAATCAGGGAAATAAAATGACTTTTTATAGGTCTTGTCCCGAGGGACTAGAGGGACCAGTACAAGTTTCACATCTGTGTTCATATTTATTTTGTGAGAAGACAAAAAAAACTACAGACATTATACAAATACACATATATACTATATCCTCCCACCCCTTTCCACCCACATGACCTGCTTATTTGAGTACAAATATCAAAGTAGTGTTTGATATTTGTTGATACTTGGTTGCCTGGGTGTTAGGTACAGTGTAGTTAGTCATCATTAAGCAGTAAGAGATTGGCAAGACAAGGGATTGGTTTAGATAAAATGCTTGATAGTGATGAAGCCACAGATTGCCAAAAGGAGAACATCTGTTTTAATACTTTTATACCACTTGTATTTTATGCTGTAAGTGACAATACTGGCTGTTTTTCTGTGTGTGAAAGTATTGTTTAATCGTTTTTATGTGTTTGTAGTGTTGGAAAGTAGCTGAAATTCTCTGCCCTCTTCCCTCTTCGTGTTTCTTTTTCAAATAAACTGTATGCACTGTGAATATGAAATGAGATATTAAATGCCGTAATAAACCCTATATTAAAGCACAGCATTGATTGTCACTGCTACGCAGATGATACCCAACCTCCCGTTTCTGTGTCACCAGAGGACTCCAGCTCCACGGATACATTATTAGACTGTTTTAGTGAGTTAAATACTTGGACGGCTCACAACTTCCTCCAGCTAAATCAAGACAAGACCGAGGTACTTATTGTTGGAGCCAGAGCACAGCGAGAGAATCTAGCAGCATATTTTAATTCACAGGCAATAAAGATAAAACACCAGGTAAAAACCTAAGTGTTATTTTTACATTCTGAAGTAAATTTTGAATCACACATTAGGAATGCGACCAAAATTGTTTTTTACCACCTGAGGAACATTTCGAAGGTGTGGACGTTTCTCTCAGGCTGATACAGAGAGACTCATCCATGCTTTAATTACATTCAGGTTTGACTACTGTAATGCTCTCCTGTCTGGTCTACCAAAGAAAGCCATTGGTCAACTGCAGAACATACAGAATGCTGCAGCATGGGTACTGACCAAGACCAGACGGAGAGCACACATTACACCGGTGTTAAGGTCTCTACTGGCTGCCTGTGAGTTCTGTAAAGCACATTGCGTTGCAGTCCATGTCTGAAATGTTCTGTATAAAAAAAGCTTGATTTGATTAAATGTCAAAATAAACGCAATATCAAATGCTACATTCTAATTGTCCGTCTGTCTGAGATTCCCTCTGCCACATTGACTTTAAGGATTTGCTCTTTGCAAGAGTCAATTCAGTTTCAACACTATATTTCCGAGACCAATTAAAACCTCATTAAATTGTTGACTTAACTATGGCATGCCATCAGTCAAGCAAGTCAAGTAAGTCAACAATTGAATGCGATATCTCAGCTTACTCATCATCATAAATCAACCTTGGCCTGATTTCTACTAGAGCGGACGGGTATATTGTAGTCTTGTTCATGTAAACAATAAAGGTTTCACGTTAAGCTATACTAGACCTCAGCTAAAAGCTGCAAAAGAAGGAGTTATCTTACTATAACCTTAATCACAAGTTTTAGATTGTTTTATCTATAGTTTTATAATAGATATTAAACGATGTAGCTATATAGTTTACACAGGGCACACCCATACTCATAATAGTTTATACGTGTRTTACAGTAACCACAGGAGTATGTCAACCTCCACCTTCACTGGTTTCTCTTCTAATACTACTAACAGATGGTATTACCTACTATCCATCTACTATGTACTTTGAATGTCAATATTTGACTAATAATAACTTAAAATATATACATCCTTGACAGATGTCTTTGTACGTGTCCTGGAAGTTTCATGATCAAGATAATGTTCTCTCGAGATACAATGATCTTTGTTCAAGATAATATCAAAGAATAAAATCTGAAAGGTCAAGAGCACAGGAGGTTGGTGGCACCTTAATTGGGGAGAGCAGGCTAGTGGTAATGGCTGGAGAGGAATAGTATCAAATACATCACACACATGATGCCATTCCATTTGCTCTGTTCYAGGCATTATTATGAGCCGTTCTCCCCTAGTTCCTGTGGTGAAGAGTGGATATGAGAGGGTTAGCTACTTCCTGGTTTGCCTAGTTTGATCATAGTCTGTTGTGGCAGTGGGAACTCCCTCTGCCTCTGTCTAGAAAAGCCTGTTTGTATAATCCTCAGAGGACAACTTCGGCTTAACATTTAGTAATCAAGGGTAATCAATGCTTCCCACTGTCGTGTCAAGTTGGCTGGTAAACCATTCTTGATACGCTCGGGAAACTGTTGAGCATGAAAAATCCTGTAGCGTTGCACTTCTCTACACAAACCGGTACGCCTGGCACCTACTACCATACCTTGTTCAAAAGCATTTAAATCTTTTGTCTTGCACATTCACCCTCTGAATGGCACACATACACAATCCGTGTCTCAACTGTCACAAGACTTAAAAATCTTTCTTTAACCTGTCTCCTCCTGTTCATCTACACTGATTGAAGTGGATTTAACAAGTGACATCAATAAGGGATTATAGCTTTCATCTGGTCAGTCTATGTCATGGAAAGAGCAGGTGTCCTTAAATGTTTTGTACAATCAGTGTATATACAGTATACAGTTGAAGTCGGAAGTTCACATACACTTAGGTTGGAGTCATTTAACTCGTTTTTCAACCACTCCACAAATTTCTTGTTAACAAACAATGGTTTTGGTAAATCGGTTAGGACATCTACTTGCTGCATGACACAAGTAATTTTTCCAACAATTGTTTACAGACAGATTATTTAACTTATAATTCACTGAAGTTTACATACACTAAGTTGACTGTGCCTTTAAACAGCTTGGAAAATTCCAGAAAAATATTTCATGGCTTTAGAAGCTTCTGATAGGCTAATTGACAATATTTGAGTCAATTGGAGGTGTACCTGTGGATGTCTTTCAAGGCCTACCTTCAAACTCAGTGCCTCTTTTCTTGACATCATGGGAAAATCAAAAGAAATCAGCCAAGACCTCAGAATTTTTTTTTTAGATCTYCACAAGTCTGGTTCATTCTTGGGAGCAATTTCCAAATGCCTGAAGGAACCACCTTCATCTGGTCAGTTAGGATCACCACTTTATTTTAAGAATGTGAAATGTCAGATTAATAGTAGAGAGAATGATTTATTTCAGATTTTATTTMTTTCATCGCATTCCCAGTTGGTCAGAAGTTTACATACWMWYWRWKWGTATTTGGTAGATTTGCCTTTAAATTGTTTAACTTGGGTCAAACGTTTCGTGTAGCCTTACACAAGCTTCCCACAATAAGTTGGGTGAATTTTGGCCCATTCCTCCTGACAGAGCTGGTGTAACGGAGTCAGGTTGTAGGCCTCCTTTCTCGCACACGCTTTTTCAGTTCTGCACATAAATGTTCTATAGGGTTGAGGTCAGAGCTTTGTGATGGCCACTCAAATACCTTGACTTTGTTGTCCTTAACCCATTTTGCCACAACTTTGGAAGTATGCTTGGGGTCATTGTCCATTTGGAAGACCCATTTGCGACCAAGCTGTAACTTCCTGACTGATGTCTTGAGATGTTGCTTCAATATATCCACATAATCTTCCTTCCACATGATGCCATCTATTTTGTGAAGTGCACCAGTCCCTCCTGCAGCAAACCACCTCCACAACATGATGCTGCACCCCCGTCTTCACGGTTTGGGATGGTGTTCTTCGGCTTGCAAGCCTCCCCTTTTTCCTCCAAACATAACGATGGTCATTATGGCCAAACAGTTCTATTTTTGTTTCATCAGACCGAGGACATTTCTCCAAAAAAGTACGATCTTTGTCCCCATGTGCAGTTGCAACACGTAGTCTGGCTTTTATGGCAGTTTTGGAGCAGTGGCTTCTTCCTTGCTGAGCGGCCTTTCAGGTTATGTCGATATAGGACTCGTTTTACTGTGGATATAGATACTTTTGTACCTGTTTCCTCCAGCATCTTCACAGGGTCCTTTGCTGTTGTTCTGGGATTGATTTGCACTTTTCACACCAAAGTACGTTCATCTCTAGGAGACAGAACGCGTCTCTTTCCTGAGCAGTATGACGGCTGCATGGTCCCATGGTGTTTATACTTGCGTACTATTGTTTGGACAGATGAACGTGGTACCTTCAGGCGTTTGTACCCCCTGTATATAGCCTTGCTATTGTTATTTACTGCTGCTCTTATCTCTTACTTTTGTAATGTATTTTCTTAACACTGCATTGTTGGTTAAGGCTTGTAAGTAAGCATTTCCTGTAAGGTCTACACCTGTTGTATTCGGTGCATGTGACAAGTAACTTTTTTTTTTTTGATTGTATTCCTGCGTTGTGTAATCTCAGATGAAATGTTTTTGTGGTTTTGATTGCATGGGGTTGATCAGCTTTAATATTGTGTTTTTTATAAATGTAATTATCTGCATTATTTCCAATCCCCTATATATTTTGGGGTAAATATATATATTTATATTTTTCTCCTTTATTTTCCCCTAACGCTACCACCCCCCCACCCACCCCCTAATTGGAGTGAACTGATGGACAAAATACAAAAGGCTTCAACTTCAAATCAAATCAAATGTATTTATATAGCCCTTCTTACATCAGCTGATATCTCAAAGTGCTGTAAAGAAACCCAGCCTAAAACCCCAAACAGCAAGCAATGCAGGTGTAGAAGCACGGTGGCTAGGAAAAACTCCCTAGAAAGGCCAAAACCTAGGAAGAAACATAGAGAGGAACCAGGCTATGAGGGGTGGCCAGTCCTCTTCTGGCTGTGCCGGGTGGAGATTATAACAGAACATGGCGAAGGTGTTCAAATGTTCATAGATGACCAGCAGGGTCAAATAATAATAATCACAGTGGTTGTCGAGGGTGCAACAGGTCAGCACCACAGGAGTAAATGTCAGTTGGCTTTTCATAGCAGATCATTCAGAGTATCTCTACCGCTCCTGCTGTCTCTAGAGAGTTGAAAACAGCAGGTCTGGGACRGGTTGCACGTCCGGTGAACAGGTCAGGGTTCCATAGCCGCAGGCAGAACAGTTGAAACTGGAGCAGGTCAGGTGGACTGGGGACAGCAASGAGTCATCAGGCCAGGTAGTCCTGAAGCATGGTCCTAKGGCTCAGGTTCTCTGAGAGAGAGAGAGAAAGAAAGAAAGCTGTCCTTGAAACAGTCTTGATATGTTCGTCAAAAGAGAGATCAGGGTCCAGAGTAACGCCGAGGTCCTTCACAGTTTTATTTGAGACGACTGTACAACCATCAAGATGAATTGTCAGATTCAACAGAAGATCTTTGTTTATTGGGACCTAGAAGAAGCATCTCTATTTTGTCCGAGTTTAAAAGTAGAACATTTGCAGCCATCCACTTCCTTATGTCTGAAACACAGGCTTTCAGGGAGGGAAATTTTGGGGCTTCACCATGTTTCATCGAAATGTACAGYGTCATCCGCATAGCAGTGAAAGTTAACATTATGTTTCCKAATGACATCACCAAGAGGTCAAATATAGTGAAAACAATAGTGGTCCTAAAACGGAACCTTGAGGAACACCGAAATTTACAGTTGATTTGTCAGAGGACAAATCCATCCACAGAGACAAACTGATATCTTTCCGACAGATAAGATCTAAACCAGGCCAGAACGTGTCTGTGTAGACCAATTGGGGTTTCCAATCTCTCCAAAAGAATGTGGTGATCGATGGTATCAAAAGCAGCACTAAGGTCTAGGAGCACGAGGACAGATGCAGAGCCATGGTCTGACGCCATTAAAATGTAATTTACCACCTTCACAAGTGCAGTTTCAGTGCTATGATGGGGTCTAAAACCAGACTGAAGCGTTTTGTATACATTGTTTGTCTTCAGGAAGGCAGGGAGTTGCTGCGCAACAGCTTTTTCAATTTCTTTTGAGAGGAATGGGAGATTCGATATAGGATGATATTTTTTTATATTTTCTGCGTCAAGGTTTGGCTTTTTCAAGAGAGGCTTTATTACTGCCACTTTTAGTGAGTTTGGTACACATCCGGTGGATAGAGAGCCATTTATTATGTTCAACATAGGAGGGCCAAGCACAGGAAGTAGCTCTTTCAGTAGTTTAGTTGGAATAGGGTCCAGTATAAAGTTTGAAGGTTTAGAGGCCATGATTATTTTCATCATTATGTCAAGAGATATAGTACTAAAACACTTGAGTGTCTCCCTTGATYCTAGGTCCTGGCAGAGTTGTGCAGACTCAGGACAACTGAGCTTTGGAGGAATACGCAGATTTAAAGAGGAGTCTGTAATTTGCTTTCTAATGATCATGATCTTTTCCTCAAAGAAGTTCATGAATTTATCACTGCTGAAGTGAAAGCCATTCTCTCTTGGATAATGCTGCTTTTTAGTTAGCTTTGCAACAGTATCAAAAATACATTTTGGATTGTTCTTATTTTCCTCAATTAAGTTGGAAAAAAATAGGATGATCGAGCAGCAGTGAGGGCTCTTCGATACTGCACAGTACTGTACGRTACTGTCTTTCCAAGCTAGTCGGAAGACTTCCAGTTTGGTATGGTGCCATTTCCGTTCCAATTTTCTGGAAGCTTGCTTCAGAGCTCGGGTATTTTCTGTACACCAGGGAGCTAGTTTCTTATGACAAATGTTTTTTGTTTTTAGGGGTGCGACTGCATCTAGGGTATTRCGCAAGGTTAAATTGAGTTCATCAGTTAGRTGGTTAACTGATTTTTGTACTCTRACGTCCTTGGGTAGGCGGAGGGAGTCTGGAAGGGCATCTAGGAATCTTTGGGTTGTCSAAGAATTTATAGCACAACTTTTGATGATCCTTGGTTGGGGTCTGAGCAGATTATTTGTTGCGATTGCAAACGTAATAAAATGGTGGTYCGATAATCCTGGACTATGAGGAAAAACATTAAGATCCACAACATTTATYCCACGGGACAAAACTAGGTCCAGATTATGACTGTAGCAGTGAGTAGGTCCGGAGACATGTTGGACAAAACCTACTGAGTCGATGATGGCTCTGAAAGCCTTTTGGAGTGGGTCTGTGGACTTTTCCATGTGAATATTAAAATCACCAAAAATGTGAATACTATCTGCCATGACTACAGAGTCCGATAGGAATTCAGGGAACTCAGTGAGGAACGCTGTATATGGCCCAGGAGGCCTGTAAACAGTAGCTATAAAAAGTGATTGAGTAGGCTGCATAGATTTCATGACTAGAAGCTCAAAAGACGAAAACGTCTGGGKTTTTTTGTAAATTGAAATTTGTTATCGTAAATGTTAGCAACACCTCCACCTTTGCGGGATGCGCGAGGGATATGGTCACTAGCGTAAACCGGGAGGTGAGGCCTCATTTAACACAGTAAATTCAATCAGGCTTAAGCCATGTTTTAGTCAGGCAAATCACATCAAGATTATGATCCGTGATTAGTTCATTGACTATAACTGCCTTTGAAGTGAGGGATCTAACATTAAGTAGCCCTATTTTAAGATGTGAGGTATCACGATCTCTTTCAATAATGGCAGGAATGGAGGNTATAACTGCCTTTGAAGTGAGGGATCTAACATTAAGTAGCCCTATTTTAAGATGTGAGGTATCACGATCTCTTTCAATAATGGCAGGAATGGAGGTCTTTATTCCAGTGAGATTGCTAAGGCGAACATTGCCATGCTTAGTTTTGCCCAACCTAGGTCGAGGCACAGACACGGTCTGAATGGGGATAGCTGAGCTGACTACACTGACCGTGCTAGTGGCAGACTCCCCTAAGCTGGCAGGCTGGCTAACAGCCTGCTGCCTGGCCTGCACCCTATCTCATTGTGGAGCTAGGGGAGTTAGAGCCCTGTCTATGTTCGTAGATAAGATGAGAGTTGTGAGACTCTGCTGTAGAGCTCATCACTTCCCCTAACTGGGAGGGGGCCAGAGAATTACTCGATGCCGACATCTTTCTAGCTGATTTACACGCTGAAGCTATGTTGCGCTTGGTGACCTCTGACTGTTTCGTCCTAACATCGTTGGTTCCGACGTGGATAACAATATCCCTATACTCTCTACACTCGCCAGTTTTAGCCTTAGCAAGCACCATCTTCAGATTAGCCTTAACGTTGGTAGCCCTGCCCCCTGGTAAACAGTGTATGATCGCTGGATGATTCGTTTTAAGTCTAGTACTGCGGGTAATGGAGTCGCCAATGACTAGGGTTTTCCATTTGTCAGAGCTAATGGTGGGAGGCTTCGGCGGCTCAGACCCCGTAACGGGAGGAGTAGAGACCAGAGAATGCTCGGCCTCAGACTCCGACCGGTTTCTGTTTCTGTCAGCTGAATGAGCGACACCGGTTGAGCATTCCTACAGCATTTTCTCCCAGAAGCCATGAGAAAGTTGTCCAGCTGCGGGGACTGTGCGAGGGGATTTATACTACTATCTGTACTTACTGGTGACTCAGACGCTGTTTCATCCTTTCCTACACTTAAATTACCCTTGCCTAACGATTGCGTCTGACGCTGGGCTTGCAGCACAGCTATCCTCGACGTAAGGCGATCGTTCTCCTGTATATTATGAGTGCAGTGACTGCAATTAGAAGGCATCATGTTAATGTTACTACTTAACTTCGGCTGGTGGAGGTCCTGACAAACCACKTCCAGATAAAACGTCCGGAGTGAAAAAGTTGAATGAAAAAAAGTTGAGCGAGGGAAACACTAAATATATAAACAGTAATTAAAAAGTAAAAACATTAAAGTTGGCAGGTAGCAAAGTAAGGTTAGCAACAAAANAAAAGTTGAGCGAGGGAAACACTAAATATATAAACAGTAATTAAAAAGTAAAAACATTAAAGTTGGCAGGTAGCAAAGTAAGGTTAGCAACAAAACGCACAGCAGCACGTAAACAAGTCTACAAGTTGTGTCACTACAAGAGTGTCATAAAGTAAAGTATTTAAAATATGATGGCAAATAGTTAATTACAACAAAGGATTTAAGAAACAAACTTACAAACGAAAGGAAACTTCTTGGCAGAGAAAAAAGACATTTGAATAAATGTGGGTTTTGACACTCATGTAGGTGTCATAACAGCCATAAAATAACTCTATATATGTCACAACAGGTGTAAATATGTGTTTGACAGTGTTCTGACAATATTATGACAGGTTATGACAAGTTATGTCAGCTTTTATGACATGGTTATGACCGTGTCATAATGTGTTATGACGTTAGGTGTCAAGTGTTAACAAACATGCTAATAACGGTCCTCTTAGTACATCAGGAAAAAGGTTTGATATACCTCAACTGGTATGCCATCCAGCCCAGGAATTTTCATGGACTTCAAGGCTTTAATTGCATCAAGAAGTTCCTCCTCCGTAATTGGGCCTTCACAATTAACTTTGGTTAGTGGAAATTGAAACTAAAACATATTAAAGTACTTTACTTCCTCTTTCAAAATATTGTTTGCTGTATCATGGGTGACAAGTTGCAGTAAATTATTTTTGGTAGCATTTATATGTTGAAGATTAATAAAGAATTTGGTGCATTTTTCTGCATATTCCATCCAGTTGCTGCAAACTTAGCTATACTTGAGTGTCTGAATAGGGGAGGAACTGAAGTGGAAACAGGAAGAGCAGATGAGAGGGAGCAAAGATGAGCAGTGAAGCTTAACAAGACACATAGTTTTGTGTAAGATATCAAACATATCCTTGACGGCCCTCTTAATCCTCCCAGCTGTGTTTGTTTTTGCACTGGAGAGGTAAAGTGCACTGTAGCCTACACATCACACATACCATTGTCTCGTTCATCTCCCAGGGCTGAGTATTTCAGTGAATCCTACCTATTTCTATGGACTTATGATAACCCTTTCCTCATTGTCATTTAATGTAATTTATCCTGATTTGGCCCAAGCCATGTGTATAAGGACGCTAAATGGTTCAGTTTGGTAAAGCCACAGATGATCCATTATATTGACCAGATCAGTGGCATAGCCAGAAATTCGTTGGTGGGTGGAACAGGCACAACTGCGATATACCAGGATGTCACCTGTCCTATATATCAGTACCCTCGTAAGAACCTAAGCATTACGAAAGTTCTATTCGATCAAATAAGCCACACGTAGAAAATAAGCCATTCAATTTGACCCTCTCTCATTGACCTCCATACAAAAACTCCTCTCTTGGTGAGTGAAAAAAACTAAAAGATGCCCGGGTGGCGCAGTGGTCTAGGGCACTGCATCGCAGTGCTAGCTGCGCCACCAGAGTCTCTGGGTTCACGCCCAGGCTGGGCTGGGTTCGCGCCCAGGCTCTGTCGCAGCCGGCCGCAACCGGGAGATCCGTGGGGCGACGCACAATTGGCATAGCGTCGTCTGGGTTAGGAAGGGTTTGGCCGGTAGGGAGGGTTTGGCCGGTAGGGATATCCTTGTCTCAGTATGTAAAAAAAATGTAATAAAATGTATGCACTCTACTGTAAGTCGCTCTGGATAAGAGCGTCTGCTCTTGGCCGGTAGTGATATCCTTGTCTCAGTATGTAAAAATGTAATAAAATGTATGCCCTCTACTGTAAGTCGCTCTGGATAAGAGCGTCTGCTCTTGGCCGGTAGGGATATCCTTCTCAGTATGTAAAAAATGTAATAAAATGTATGCACTCTACTGTAAGTCGCTCTGGATAAGAGCGTCTGCTAAATGACTAAAATGTAAAATGTAAATGTAAGATGCCACCTGCTGGAGAAGACAGATTGTGGGCCCAGTTATCCCTCTCCCTTGGGAAAGACTATGGACATGCCTGGTACCCAAATTTACAGCCTGGACAGCTTCTCATAGACTAGACGTAACATATTAAAGGTAAATCCGGGACACTGAAATTATTCTGATAATTATTTAGTTAGATAAGACAAAAATGAAATGAGGGTGGATGGATGGGTATATAACGCAAACATCTAGCAACCCAGATATTGCGTGTTAAATCTCATCATGGACAATTTTAGCTACTTTGCAACTACTACTTTTTGGCTACTTTGCACTTACTTAGCATGTTAGCTAACCCTTCCCCTAACCTTAACCCTTTTAACTAAGCCTTCCCTAACCCTTTAGCCTAACTCMTAACCTTAACCCTAACCCCTAGGGCTAGCTAACATTAGCGTTAGCCACCTTGCTAATGTGAGCCACAACAAATTGGAATTCATAACATACACTATAAATACTGAAGTATGTGAACACCCCTTCAAATGAGTAGATTGGGCTATTTCAGCGGCACCCATTGCTGACCGGCATATAAAATCGAGCACACAACCRTGCACTCTCCATAGACAAACATTGGCAGTGAAATGGCATTACTGAAGAGCTCAGTGACTTTCAATGGAGCTCTGTCATAGGATGCCACCTGTCCAAGAAGTCAGTTTGTCAAATTTCTGCCTTGCTAGAGCAACAAYGGCTCAGCCGCAAAGCTCACCGAATGGGACCACCGAGTGCTGAAGCGTGTAGCGCGTAAAAATCATCTGCGCAATGCCAAGTGCTGGCTGGAGTGGTGTAAATCTCGCTGTCATTAGACTCTGGAGCAGTGGAAACGCTATCTCTGGAGTGATGAATCACGCTTCACCATCTGGGAGTCCAATGGACGAATATGTAGGCAGTATAAGCCATCTGCTGCTGAAGTGGCTCACATTTTCAGAAAGAAGATGGGCCTGCAATGGGGAGACATGGAGGGCGACTTTGACCTCAACCTCCAATGGGACGCAGGAGGAGCCTACCAGACCCAGTTGACAAGCCTTAGGGATAGGCTGAAATTGTTAAATCCTGCCAGGACTGACTGGCCAGCAAAAAAACAATTGCACTCAGAAGAAATATCACTGCCTGGGGGACTATCAAAAACGCCTGGAGACGTGCTTCAGACTGAACAGTGGCATGGTCTCTGGCACAGATGCATACAGACATTTGATGAAAGACTTCTTAGTCCGAGGACTGAAGGAGGAGWTCCAGAAAATGGTCAGAACCACCTGCATCAGTTGTGAGACGGAGCCAATCGACACTGTGGTCCAGCACTGCAAGCATGCAGAACGCCAGGTGGGTGAGAGGCAGGAGGAGAAAAAGAAGGAGAGGGAGGTGAAAGGCCAGAAGTTACAGGCTGCCCAGCTGACATTCTATCAAGGGCAGGCTGAGAAGGGACATGGTGGTCAGCAGTGAGGTGCCCATAGAGGAAGAGGGGGTGCCAAGAATGACAGAGTCTGCTTCACATGCGGAAAACTGGGACATTATGCAAACAACTGGGATCAGGGCACTGCTCAACAAGGCACGGGCTAACCATGGAGAGGCGAGGCAGGGGAGGACAGAGGGTTAGAGGAACCCCAAGGGGGGCCCCAGGAGTAGGAGGAGAAGGAACGCCCTGGATGACAAGACCACCTCCACAGACGACACTGTACAATCCAGACTATCAAAACGGATGTGAGGTAGAGACAGGGGCAGACAAAGGGGAAGTTGACACAAGTTGGAAAGAGGAAGTAGCTGAGGGACAAGAGTCAATTTTTCTTAAAAACCACTCTACAGTAAAAAAAGGAACATAGTGTGGAGTCAATAATTTTTATTTTTGATACTGGGGCTGCAATATCTGTAATTAGCTGTAAGGCTATGGAAAAACTTCCCATGTCTAGTGAATTGTGTGACAAAGATTACCAGCATCAGTTCCTCTTTTCTGATCACTGTCCTATAAATCATTAAGATAACATGTGAAGCAGATGGGTTGACAATGACTCATGAGGAGGAAGCTAATGTCTGAATTTTGTGACTGGTAATATTCATGAGCGTTGATTCTTTAGAACTTACACGACACAAGTCAGTTAAGAACAAATTCTTATTTACAATGATGGCCTACCAAAAGGCCTCCTGCGGGGATGGGGGCTGGGATTAAAAATAAGAATATAGGACAAAACAAACATCATGACAAGAGAGACACCACAATACTACATAAAGAGAGACCTAAGACAACATAGCATGGCGGCAACACCACATGACAACCACATGGTAGCAACACAACATGACAGCAGCAGAAAACATGGTACAAACATAATTGGAAACAGACAAATCAAATTTTATTTGTCACATACACATGGTTAGCAGATGTTAATGCGAGCGTAGCGAAACGCTTGTGCTTCTAGTTCCGGCAGTGCAGAAATATCTAACAAGTTATCTAACAATTCCCCAACAACTACCTAATACACACAAATCTAAAGGAGTGAATGAGAATATGTACATGTAAGTATATGGATGAGCGATGGCCGAGCAGCATAGGCAAGGTGCAATAGATATTAAAATACAGTATATACATGAGATATGGGTAATGTAAGATATGTAAACATTATTAAAGTGCCATTATTTAGAGTGCATTGTATAAAGTGACTAGTGATCCATTTATTAAAGTGGCCAGTGACTGGGTCTCAATGTAGTCAGCAGCCTCTCTAAGTTAGTGATTGCTGTTTAGCAGTCTGATGGCCTTGAGATAGAAGCTGTTTTTCAGTCTCTTGCCCCAGCTTTGATGCACCTGTATTGACCTCGCCTTCTAGATGATAGCGGTATGAACAGTCCTTGATGTCCTTGATGATCTTTTTGGCCTTCCTGTGACATCGGGTGCTGTAGGTGTCATGGAGGGCAGGTAGTTTGCCTCCGGTGATGCGTTGTGTAGACCACACCACCCTCTGGAGAGCCTTGCGGTTGAGGGCGGTGCAGTTGCCGTACCAGGCTGTGATACAGCCCGACAGAATGCTCTCAATTGTGCATCTGTAAACATTTGTCAGGGTTTTGGGTGACAAGTCAAATTTCTTCAGCCTCCTGAGGTTGAAGAGGCACTGTTGCGCCTTCTTCACAACACTGTCTGTGTGGGTGGACCATTTCAGTTTGTCAGTGATGTGTACGCCGAGGAACTTAAAACTTTCCACCTTCTCCACTGCGGTCCCGTCGATGTGGATAGGGGCGGTGCTCCCTCTGCTGTTTCCTGAAGTCCACGATCAGCTCCTTTGTTTTGTTGACGTTGGGTGAGAGGTTATTTTCCTGTCACCAGCTTAATGATGAGCTTGGAGGGTACTGTGGTGTCATGGTGTTGAATACTGGGTACTATGGTGTTGAATACTGAGCTATAGTCAATGAACAGCATTCTTACATAGGTATTCATCTTGTCCAGATGGGATAGGGCAGTGTGCAGTGCAATGGGGATTGCATCGTCTGTGGATATATTGGGGCTGTAAGCAAATTGAAGTGGGTCTAGGGTGTCAGGTAAGGTAGAGGTGAGATTATTCCCAAACCACATGACCTTTGTTTTGGAGGTGTTCACAACAAGGTTAAGGGCAGTGAACGCTTGTTGGACACTAAGAAAGCATTGTTGTAGAGTGTTTAACACAAAATCCGGGGAGTGGCCAGCTGAGTATAAGACTATATCATCTGCATATAAATGGATGAGACAGCTTCCTACTGCCTGAGCTATGTTGTTGATGTAAATTGAGAAGAGCGTGGGGCATAGGATCGATCCTTGGGGTACTCCCTTGGTGACAGGCAGTGGCTGAGACAGCAGATATTCTGACCTTATACACTGCTCTCTTTGAGAGAGATAGTTAGCGAACCAGGCCAAAGACCCCTCAGAGACACCAATACTCCTAAGCCGGCCCACAAGAATGGAATGGTCTACTGTATCAAAAGCTTTGGCCAAGTCAATAAAAATAGCACAACATTGCTTAGTATCAAGGGCAATGGTGACATCATTCAGTCCTCCTGTTAAACCTTTCCCAGGTAGTTTTAATGGCAATGTCAGCAGCATGGTGCTAGTTAAAACTTATAAAATAAAGTAGTTTATTTCGATGGGCGGGGCAGAAATAACTTCTGGATTTGGTCACCATGTCCAATTTCTTCCATCCCAATTGATTTTAGTTTGAGTAGGATAGCAGCCTACACGAGAAATAACTTGTAATATTGGTAGTAACTATTTGGATGTCACTGTGATATCAAAGATAGTACAGTATATAGGCAGAAACGTATTCTCCAATAGAAATCCCAGATCAAGCTTGTAGGCGATGTCATGGCGATGTCATGCAGATAAACATGTCTTCGGGTCCAACGGTCATCTCGTACCGAACTGCCCATGTCTAGGCCATCAAATCAAAGACACTCCTACGATATAAAGTTGTTTTTGACGAAAATRTAAATGTTTCAGTTTGTCTCTTTTACGAGGCTGGAGTAATAACATGTTCAACTACTTAAGATATTGGCTCAGATCTAGGTTGTGCTTTTAGATTTCGAGAAAATTACCATCTAAAATAGAATTCTTCACTTCTCTAATTGACTTCTCAAACTCCAAACGCCGTCCTGGTCAGCTTGGTCTGCTTCGCAAGCGTTCCAGGAAGTCTTGCCATGTTGCGCCTTGTTGAACTGAAGACATTAACACAAGGGTTGCGGTCCAAACACTTAAAAGACACACCCCATCCCCTAAGACGTAAAATGAAGTGGACACTTCTGATGACGTATCATGATGTCTGACAAGTATACACTTGCAGGGCAAGGGGTGAGGGAGGAAGGAATGATTTTTAAATGGACCACCTTTGGCCGGAAATTCATCACTCATTCATCCCACTATGATTTTGTTTTCAGCCACCGGTAGCTTGTGGTGCTTTATATGGGCTACAGTCAATTATGAGTGCATGTCTACTTATATTAAAAATATCATTATTAAAATACGCCTAGCTGGAACTTCTGAAGGAAAATGTTTTATTTMTACAATTTCCAAAAGATAACCAAACAAAAACATATTTACTTTTTATGTAGTAACAAAATGTCTACCTTATTTGCATTCGTTTTTACTTACACTTGTATGTTGACTTCTCCATTGATGTTGTTTTAACATTTTCACAGACTTTTCTTAGCAGGATGTACAATCGTGAATTGAATTATGGGGAGTTTCAGGCCGTAGTGTGAACATAATTGTACACTTGCAAAGCCGACTAAAAACGAGGGCTGAGGGGCTTACATTGCAAACTTCCCTTGCTTGGCTAATCATTTAAACCACCCTCCAAGATGACGACGGGGATTCCCCCAAGGGCATAAGGCGAGGGTAAGCGGACAAGGGTGTGTCTTTTAAGTGTTTGGACCGCACTTTTAAGTGTTTGGAACACACATTTAAGTGTTTGGACCGCAACCCAGGTGTTGAACGCACCAGAGGCAGTGAGGCTATTCCTGACTACTACAGCAGGAGGCAGCAATAACACCAGATTCTAGAAGAAGAAGAAGAATAGAAAGAAGAAGAAGACGATCTGAAGCGGACCAGGAAGTGAAGAGGTTGTTTTGATTGACAGAAATTTGAATGAAGATGGACTGAGACAAAATGTAGGTTTATATCAAACAAAAAACAATTTCGCGTTGTTTTGAAGGTAAGATCGTAGTCTCTCAAGTCCCAATCGTCCAAATGTTCTCGGAAGCATTACAGCAAACATACTAGCTAGCTTACCTAGCCTCATTTCTAACTTGCGAGCTACGTTAGCATGCTACCTCCAAGCCACAAATTAATCGGTTATCTATGGGAATCGTTGTCCAAGCCACTACAAAGATAATTCCTCGACTTGCTAGCTTACTTGCAACTGCTTATTCATAGATAACCTTTCCATAAACTTCATTACCAAAGTGTATGTTGTAGTTAGATCAAGTCCTAGGTTAATCTGGGCAGATTGTGTAGTTGTAGCTATCCATTGTAATGTTTATTTCATTGTTTACTCAGTGCATGGTTGCTCTAAATGTAAGACGCCTGTATGAGTGACGCACACCACCATATAACTCCACCACCATGGGCCAGCGAAGGAGGGGGGCARCTGTCCACGCTCCCCTAGCCAACAGACACCCTGATGGGCTCACAGTGGCTCCCCAGGCCCCTGCCAGGAAGCACAACATCTGCATGGTGTCAGACTTTTTTTACCCCAACATGGGTGGGGTGGAGAGCCACATCTACCAGCTGTCTCAGTGTCTGATAGAGAAGGGTCACAAGGTGGTGATCGCCACCCACGCCTACGGCTGCAGAAAGGGGGTCCGCTACCTGACCAACGGGCTCAAGGTGTACTACCTGCCCCTGCAGGTGATGTACAACCAGTCCACAGCTACCACCTGCTTCCACAGCCTGCCGCTGCTGCGCTGCGTGTTTGTCAGGGAGCGCATCACCGTGGTGCACGCCCACAGCTCCTTCTCCGCCATGGGCCACGATGCATTGTTCCACGCCAAGACCATGGGCCTCAACACGGTGGGTAGCAGTCTAACAGAGTTGTGGGTAGCAGTCTAACAGAGTTGTGGGTAGCCAGTCCTTAACAGAGTTGTGGGTAGCAGTCTTAACAGAGTTGTGTGTGGTGAAACTAAGCCAATTTTGACCGAAAGTGGTGCACTTTAGGGAAGATGATGCCATTGCAGGCGCATCCTAGAGCAAGATGAGAGCATATAAAGTTCCTAAAATAGTTTTTGTGTGTCCATTTAGTATAAATAACTAAAAGTTGTTGTCTGTTTACAGGTGTTTACTGACCACTCCCTCTTTGGTTTTGCTGATGTTAGCTCAGTGCTGACCAATAAGCTGCTGACGGTGTCTCTGTGCGACACCAATCACATTGTGTGCGTGTCGTACACCAGTAAGGAGAACACCGTGCTTAGGGCAGCACTTGACCCCGAGATTGTTTCTGTCATCCCCAACGCTGTCGACCCCACAGACTTCACCCCCGACCCTTCCCAGCGCTATGACGACAGGATCACCATCGTAGTGGTCAGCCGCCTCGTTTATCGTAAAGGTATGGAGGGGTGAGACTATATAATGATAAATGTAGACCCCACATAGCAAAAAGATGAACTATGTGCGCTTGTCGTTTATCAATAAATAAAGCCTGTAGATATGATTGTAGGAATGTGAAGTCTCAACTGCTGCTTTTACACTTTTTTAGGAATAGATCTTCTGGGTGGGATCATCCCAGAGCTGTGCCTCAAACATCCCGATCTACATTTCCTGATTGGTGGAGAGGGACCAAAGAGAATCGTGTTGGAGGAAGTGAGAGAGAAATACCAGCTACACGACAGGTAGAATTAAACAGTGATGTGTGTGGGTTGGTATATGTTTGTGGGTGTAGGTGTGTCTCTGATTTGCTTCTCTCTCTCCCCAGGGTGCGTCTCCTGGGGGCCCTTGAGCATAAGGATGTGCGGGGGGTCCTGGTCCAGGGACATATCTTCCTCAACACCTCCCTGACCGAGGCCTTCTGCATGGCTATAGTGGAGGGGGCCAGCTGTGGACTACAGGTCTGTTTGCCTACTGAATATTAATCGATATTCATCCTCTTGCCCATACCTGGACACAAACTAGAAGGTGGTTGTACTGTTAATAGCTGTTTATAGCTGGCTTTTTGGCAAAACAAAAAAATGATACAAATGCTGATAAATACAATTGCTGCAGGCCAGTTGTCTGGCAGAAGAGAAATAATACTTTTTAGCCAATTTATTGCTGTAAATACCGGTTGATGTAAATACATTTGSTTGGTCCTGCTTATAGGTCTTTAGGTTCATTCGCAACATTTTGTGGATTTAAATTGGCGCATGTGTACAGTATATTCGTTATGTATCTTATTTATCACGTGTACAGCATACAGATACAGAGTCTGAGTGGAAAATCTGTCAGACAGCGCAAGAGCTACTGCTAAAACATCACAAACATTAAATGCATATGCAATGGAAGGCAGGCTACATCAGCTTGACACACACCACTTTGCAATGAGCTGGAGGCAGTATCCATTTTGAAAACATATACTTTATTGTTTGAAATCTGAAAGTTTTACTACATATTATGAGGCATGTCTTACCATGCTTCAAAGTACCCTAGCCAAAATCAGACCATATCCGTAGAGGCAATTATTTAAAATCCACTTTCTTTCATTGTCCATTAGCCAAAAGCACAATCCTATTAGCAACCCATGTTAGTTGTTGCGTATTACATCTCCCCTCTTTCTACATTTCTAATGGATATTTTCATCTCTGTCACATGAAATCACTCATGTGCGGTGYGCTTTGGACAGCGCTGTTTTCCCGCTAATTGCATTACAGAACGAAACATTTCTACTATAGTAGATTGACAGGCTAGTGATTTTGTTGTTTGTTACTGGTCTTGTTGTCTGAGGAAAAGTTAATGGGGACAGTTATTCTAACATCTTCAAAGTGCACATCAGAGTTCAGTAAAAAAGGACCGCACATCGTTGCACCCTCAACTTTTAATATGAATTACCATATTACCACAAGCGCCGTGAGTGTACATCCTAATCGGGTTATGCACCCAATGCATATGGGTCTGGGAATTTTGTCATTGAGTATGTGTGTGGTTAATGAGGTTCATGGAAGTGTGTGTGTGTGTAGGTGGTAAGTACGCGTGTTGGAGGGATCCCTGAGGTTCTGCCTGAGGATCTGATCACCCTGTGTGAGCCCACCGTGCGTTCTCTTTGTGCCGGCCTGGACAGTGTCATCGCTAGGCAACGATCGGGCAGCGTCGCCTCCCCAGCTTCCATCCACGCCCACGTCTGCACCCTCTACACCTGGAGGAATGTCGCAGAGAGGACCGAGAAGGTAGGCTCATACATGCGTAATATATTTTGTATGTTTCCTAAATCTAGACTGTGATACACTGCCGTAATACCTTTAATTGACACAGACTGGGATATTGATGAGATTTAATTCATTGATACTAACACTATGTGTGTGTATCTTCTCTCTGTTCTGTCAGGTGTATGACCGTGTGGCTGGGGAGAAGGTTCTTCCTCTTGACAGACGGCTGCTCAGATTGAGAACCCACTGTGGCCCTGTGGCAGGCTCCATCTTTGCCTTCTTTGCTGTCCTCGACTTCCTCTTCCTGATCCTTCTCCGCTGGCTCCTCCCAGACTGCCTCATAGACGTTGCCATGGACGCCACGGGCCCCCAGGGGCTGTGGAGGCAGGGCTTGGGCGATAGGAAAGGAACTCACTCTAAAAGTGCCATGTTGACAAAGGAGGAGCCAGGTGGTCAAAAGACCAAGCTATGATGATAACTCCAAGCAAACACAACTCCTTATCCTCAACCTTAATATAACTGCTTAAAAAAATCTTAACTTGACCTCTGACCCAACACCTAATCAGCTGTGGATACTGACCACTCATTGCAGAATGTTTTAAGGGGAACCCTGATGTTTACAATAGGATGAGTGTTCTTGCTCAGGTTAAGACGGTTATAGATATACTTTTTATTCTTTGTAACCCCGGAATGAACTACAAAACTGAAGCACTAATGTTCCACTCCTAGTTTTTGTATTTTAATTTCTTTATCAATGCTTTGCACTGAATAAAGAAGGATATAGGTTYACAGATAATTATTTGATTAGGGAAGGAGGTTGGGTGGTATACCGTTATTACAAAAATGCCACAATGAATGCCACTGGTTGCCATAGACAGCAGTATAAACTTTAAGGGGAGTCTAATAGCATAGTTTTGTATTTCAACACCACCCACTAACCAAGTTCCCTTCCTTGTCCTTTTGTGCTTGAATTTCATTTTTTGTAGTTCTCTGCTGTTTAACTTTTTTACTCATATCATGCTTTGCCAATGTCTTTGTTGGGTGGTTCCTCTCCTTTGGAGATTGTTTATTTTTTACAAATGTTTGTGAGCTCATGCTTAAGGCTGTGTGTACCCTAATGATGCACTGATTCCTGAACCTTGACCTATGATGGAAATAAGGAAAGTAAAGTCTGTTTCGGGATGACCTATTTTATCACCCTTTTTTCTGATCATGGATTTTCAATAGCTAGGGCCTCAAACTTCTTGTACGTCCTGGAACAAAAACATCACAGTTTTCACTGTAAACATCTTGCCAGACGAAACACATAGCAATGAAAGGGGAGGAGGTAGGAATGGCATTCCTATCTTTTCAAGGGTGAGGGTAGTGCACCATTCACACATCGTTAGGGTTGTAGTCTGGGTAAATAGCATCATTGTTGTCACTATAGAAACACATTTTCTGCCTAAAGTGGTTTTAAGGTATTCATGAGGGTCAAATGTTTCAAAGAGATGTAGGAGAGAGTACTGTATGCAAGGGAGGTTCCAGAGGGGCTGGACACACCCAGCACCCCTATACATGTAACATACTAATCTAGCTCAATAGTTTTAGAACAAGTCTGAAAAGTCAATATGGTATGTTATGTAGCCCTCATTCAGACTGAAGACTGAACCACGGTTTGGTAAAAACATGTTGGTAAAAACAAGTTTTTACTTTCAAAATAGCCAACTATTCACATTCCAATGTGGATGTACTACAGGCACCATGTTTTGACTGGCTGTTTTGAAGTGATGTCCCTGAAGGAAACAGTGACCCGGACTTGAATGATGTAACGACACAGATATGCAGATAGCTTTACTACTCCACTCTTAAAATGGGCTTTTAGAAAGTCCTAAACAGATTTCTTAAATTCAATCGCACCTTATCCAATAATTTTTTTCTTACGCCATAAGGTTGTCCTCTGCACATGTTGAAATACCACACCTTATCACCTAGATATCAGAATAGACACAGATGTTCCATTTGTGTGTGTCTGTGTCTGTCGGTCCTATGCTTACCTCTATTGTCATGCAACGGTTCCCCAATTCCACGGAAAGGGGGGTTGTAGGGGTGGTACTCCTTTCCTCAGGGTTGGGGGAGGAGGTAGCTTGGGGCCTGATAAGAGGTCTGGGAAGGCCAGCAGTGGGCAGACAGGTTTGTGGATCCCACCCATAGCTGGTTCATTCACTGTGGAGGAGGCTGCTGTTGTTTGACCATGACTGGTGTGCAGACGGAGATTGCCCTGTGCAGTCGGCCTTGGAGGGRACCCTTCCACATCTATGGTGGACTGGCATGCAACTCGCTCATGGCTGGTATGGTTTTCTCTTTTTCTTCTGCTGCTTTGACAAAGTAAATACTGTTTAGCAAGTTTGTGTTCTGTGAGAGCAAGAAAGTTACACTTACAATTTGAGAGAGGCCAAGAGATCTTCAGTGTGTTCTGTGCTTTTGTCTGTGGTATTGGTGTTCAACAGAGAAGGTTGGTGTCCTGAATAAACACATTATACAGTATGTTTTCCTAAGAGTTGAGAACCAGAGTTGTTTCAGATATTTCAGGAAGTTGGTTGAGGCGATGAGAGATAGAGAAAATGGAAAGAGAGAGCAGTTAGGTCAAGATATATTGGTGTGTGTTTTTAGAAGAAGAATACTGTCTACCTACTGGTTGATTCAATGTTGTTTACATGTAATTTCAACCCAATTTTTTTATGTGATGACGTTGAATCCACGTGGAAAACTGATTGGATTTGAAGAACAAAAGTAAACAACTTAAGGGAATTTTGTATTTTTAAAAAACATAAATCCAATGACATGGTGAAATATTTTTGTTGACAAATCCAACCAAATGTAAATCAAAACTAAACATTGAACTGATATCTGTGCACAGTAGGTAGCCGACTGATGTATGTCCTGAATAAATATACTGCATATCATTTTCTTAGTGAAAGTAAGGGAACCAAAGTCTAGTTTAGTAATACCCAGTGGTGGAAAAAGTAACCAGTTCCCATACTTGAGTAAAAGTAAAGATACAGTGCATTTGGAAAGTATTCAGACCCCTTCAATTTTTCCACATTTTGTTACATTAGTCTTATTCGAAAATGTATTAAATTACAAATGTTCCTCATCAATCTACACACAATAGCACGTAATGACAAAGCAAAAACAGGTTTTTAGAAATTTTTGAAAATGTTGTTCTTCTCGTGTAGTGACATCATSGSGGGGGGGGGGGGGGTATAGTTAATCACGTCCACAGACACACACACTTCTGAAACCATTCATGTGCGCCACACAGTGCACACTTTTATTTCAGTCCATTTCCCATCTTCCGTGTAACCATTCCCCCCACAGAGAGACAAACATATTTGCATGAGGGGGTGTAGAAATTGATAAGATATATTTGTGATGTTAGCCTGTAGCCTACTGCTTCTCCATGGGACATAGATGTGAGAGACTTACATTTAGGATGAAAACATTAGCATTGCCGGTGTAGTCATTGGAAATCAGATTACCCGCTGCTGATGCATTACATGGATCTCTGAATCTGTGGGAGCACCGCAGGCAGACAAGCAGGAGAGGTGTTGTTCAGCATATCCTAGTAGTAAACGAATGGATATGAGGGCTACCCTGAGCGACCACTGGGATCACTTAACATAAATTGTAGCATTGGGGGTAGAGATGCCTGGGGGCTTTAACACGAAACCCAAATCGACTGCGCTATCACGATACGCAGGTTAAAATATCAAAACAAGCTGTTGTTGTTTTGATATTTTAACCTGCGTTTGGTGTAGGGGGACAAAATACATTTATACACGATGGCGCAAGCGCGCAGCCAGCTTGGGTTCCGTGTTACAACCTTTGATTGGCTTGTGCCATTATTACCGTGCGTTAGCGATGGCCGGAAACCTTCGCTTAATCTTAGACCAAACACGTTGAGCACTCGATATGTGAGTTCGCGACAGAATCAAGGCAATCTATAAAACTAGTTGTACTACATTCTTCTCAATTTCCCCCCCAACTTTTCCCACATTTTGTTACGCTACAGCCTTATTCTAAAATGGATTAAATAAACACATTTCCTCAGCAATCTTACACACAACACCCAAACATGACAAAGCAATTTTTTTCCTCAAATGTACTAAATATAAATAAAAAACAGAAATACCTTATTTACATAAGTATTCAGACCCGTTGCTATGAGACACGAAACTGAGCTCAGGTTCATCCTTTTTCCATTGATCATCCTTGAGATGTTTCTACAACTTGATTGGAGACCACCTGTGGTAAATTCAATTGATTGGACATGATTTGGAAAGGCAAACACCTGTCTATATAAGGTCCCACAGTTGACAGTGCATGTCAGAAAGAACCAAGCCATGAGGTCGAAGGAATTGAATGTAGAGTGCTGAGACAGGAGTGTGGTCAGGCACAGATCTGGGGAAGGGTACTAAAAATGTTGGCAGCATTGAAGAGCCCAAAGAACACAGTGGTCTCCATCATTGTTAAATGAAAGAAGTTTGGAACCACCAACAACCACCAAGAGAAACTGAGCAATCTGGGGAGAAGGGCCTTGGTTAAGGAGGTGACCAAGAACCCRATGGTCACTCAGAGTTCCTCTGTGGAGATGGGAGAACCTTACAGAAGGACAATCATCTCTGCCGCACTCCACTGATCGGTCCTTAATGGTGAAGCATGGGGATGGCAGCATCAGGCTGTGGGGATGTTTTTCAACTGCAGGGACTGGGAGACTAGTCAGGATCGAGGCAAAGATGAACGGAGCTAAGTACAGTGAGATCCTTGATGAAATCTTTCTCTGGAGTGCTCAGGGCCTCCGACTGGGGCAAAGGTTCACCTTCCAACAGGACAACAACCCTATGCACACAGCCAAGACAACGCAGGAGGGGCTTCGGGACAAGTCTCTGAGGGGCCAGATCCCGGACTTGAACCCGATCAAACATTTCTGGAGAGACCTGAAAATATCTGTGCAGCGACGCTCCCCATTCAACCTGACAGTCTTTGAGAGGATCTGCAAATAAGAATGGGAGAAACTCCCCAAATACAGGTGTGCCAAGCTTGTAGGGTCATACCCAAGAAGACTCAACGCTGTAATCACTGCCAAAGGTGCTTCAACAAGGTACTAAGTAAAGAGTCTGAATACTTAATTTATTTTCATATAGAATTTRTAAAAATCTGTTTTTGCTTTGTTATTATGGGGTATTGTGTGTAGCTTGATGAGGGGGAAAAATGTATTTAATCTATTTTAGAATAAGGCTGTAACGTAACAACGTGGTCATGGTCTGAATACTTTCTGAATGCAGTGTATGTTACAGATACATCAGCATGTAGATATGCAGAGTTAAAATACTGTATGTTACAGATACATCAGCATGTAGATATGCAGAGTTAAAATACTGTATGTTACAGATACATCAGCATGTAGATATGCAGAGTAACAATACAGTACCTTAATAGAAAATGCCTCAAGTAAATGTGAAAGTCACCCAGTAAAATACTACTTGAGTAAAAGACAAAGCATTTGATTTTAAATAGCAAAAGTATAAGTCATTTAAAATTCCTTAGGCATATCAGATGGCACAATTTTATTTACAGATAGTCAGGGGCACATTCCAACACAGACATAACTTACAAATTAAGTATTTGTGTTTAGTGAGTCTGCCAAATCAGAGACAGTAGTGATGCACAGGGATATTCTCTTTAAGTGTGTGATTTTGACAATTTTCCTGTCCTCTTAAGCATTCATAATGTAACAAGTACTTTGGTGTCAAAGAAAGTGTATGGAGTAAAAAGTACATTATTTTCTTTGGGAATGTAGTGGAGTAAAAGTTGTCAAAAAAATAAATTACCCCCCCCCCCCCAAAAGAAACTGCTGTAGTACTTAAGTATTTACACCACTGGTAGTACTTGAGTATGTGAGACCACATTTCCCTTACAGTGCCTCTCATTTGCACATGAACTCTCCTGGCTGTTCCAACAGGTTTCTGATGTATATTCATTTACTTCTATTGATGAGACGAGACAGTTAGTACAACCAGTTTGGGGGGAGAGAGAGAGGAAGTCAGTGTGGTTGTTTAGTTCTCCCAGGTAGTGTTTATTTGTGATACTAGTGCAGGAACTGGGCTTCAGTGTCTCTGAGGTCCAGGAGATTGCTTGTCTGATAATGATGTGCTGTGTTTGGACAGACTTGTGGTCAGACAGGACCCCTCTTCACGATGCTGCCTACCAGGGTAGACTCCTGATCCTGAGGACTCTGGTCTCACAGGTAGACAGTCAAAACCATGTCTTACAGTATAAAGCTGCCATAAAAATGACATACTGACACTAAACAAAACACACATCACATAGACATGAAGTCCTCCATCTTCTCCACTCTCAGGGGTTTCCTGTGGACATGCTGACAATGGACAGGGTCTCTCCCCTCCACGAGGCCTGCCTCGGAGGACATTACGCCTGTACCACGTTCCTACTGGAGAATGGGGCCAATGTAAGGACACCCTTTTTTTCTTCTTCTCTCGCTCACACTAGGAAGAATCAAAGGTGATGAATGATTGTTTTTACCAATATAGGTAGCGTCTAACCTAAAGCCGCTTCATGTGATTGCTCCCTGTGTGTCTGCAGGTGGAGATGGTATCGACTGATGGAGCCACACCCCTCTTCAATGCCTGCAGCAGTGGGAGTGTTGCCTGTGTCAGACTGATTCTACAGCACAGCCCCAACACACATGCTGTCCATCACCTGGCATCACCCATCCACCAGGCTGCAAAGAGAGGTAAGTGTGCATGTGGATTTATTTTATGTGCAGTGTGACTCAGAATGACCATTTCATGCAGCATAATGGTAAACATTGTACTCAGTAAAAGTTGTTTCCCTCCCCAGGTCACAGGGAGTGTCTAGAGGTGTTGCTGTCCCATGGATTCCACATAGACCTGGAGCTGCCTGGTGTGGGAACCCCTTTGTACACAGCCTGTCTGGCCCAGGCCACCGACTGTGTGGAGAGACTGCTGCAATCAGGTGTTGATGTCCAGGGTGGGTGTGGTCATGACACACCATTACATGCTGCAGTGCTAGGGGGAGAAGTCAGGATGGTGGAGCTTCTGATGGACTACGGGGCTGATGGGAGTTGTAGGAATTCAGACGGGAAGACTCCTCTGGAGCTGGCAGCTTGCGACAGTACAGTCAGAACTACAATACAGAAAAGAGGTGAAAATACTTGTTTATTAATGCATTCACACGCACATCCACGCATACATGACTCTACCCAAACGTCCCACTGGCAACACAATGTTTGAATCAACGTTGTTCCCACTTCATTTCAATGAAGTTAACTTGAACCAACATGGAATAGACGTTGAATTTACATCTGTGCCCAGTGGGCTATTAGTATGTCTACTGATGGAAGGCTATCAACATATTTTCCATGTCTGACATATCTCCTTCGTTTTACCTCCTTACTGCCTCACCTCTTTCTCCCCAGGTCCCTGCACTCTTTCTCAGCTGTGTCGGTTCTGCATTCGGAGAAGTTTGGGACATGCTCGTCTGGACAGAACATCAGCCCTCTTCCTCCCTTACAGACTCCAGGCTTTCCTGCTTTACCAGTAACACTGAAACTGCAACTTTGTTACAAATGTTTGGTAATTTGTATTTTTTTATATCTATTTTAATCAACTTGTTCAATGTTTTTAGCAGTGAGTTGGTGACTGAACAAATGAATGGTTTTGTTTTTCTTGGTTTAATAGAAATTGGGTTGACTGACTTTTGTAGCTTTTCTCAGGATGCTGTATTTGTCTAATAAAATGATCATATTCAACATATCCAAAATAGCTTTTCTTTTGTCTTAAACCCCTTATGTTGACGTGGACATGTATTTATTGTAATTGGGGAACATAAACAGTAGGGGAAGCCCCATCACATACTGTATCAGTATGCATTGCTAGTGCATCTCAACAGTCACCAGCGGCTTCTTCTCCTAGATGCCTTTCCTATATCTGTGAGAAGAGGGGGATTAACCTGTCTAGGACTGGGGTTCCGCTAGCAGAACCCCTCGCCAATGAAATTGCAAGGCGCCAAATACAAATCAACAAATCTCATAAATCAAATTTCTCAAACATACAAGTATTAGGCACCATTTTAAATATACAATTCTCGTTAATCCAGCCAGTGTCTGATTTCAAAAATGCTTTACAKCGAAAGCTCCACAAACAATTGTTAGGTCACCACCAAGTCACAGAAAAACCCAGCCATTTTTCCTGCCAAAGAGAGGAGTCACAAAAAGCACAAATAGAGAKAAAATKTATCACTAACCTTTGATCTTCATCAGATGACACTCATAGGACTTCATGTTACACAATACATGTTCGTTTTGTTCGATAAAGTGCATATTTATATCCAAAAATCTAATTTTACATTGGTGTGTTCAGTAGTTCAAAAACATGCTATGATTTTGCAGAGAGCCACATGAATTCACAGAAATACTAAAATGTTGATAAATTCAAGTGTTATGCATGGGACTTTAGATGCACTTCTCCTTAATGCAACTGCTGTGTCAGATTAAAAATAAATCAATAAAAAAATACGGAAAAAGCATAATCTGAGAAGGGCGCTCCGAGCCCAAACCAGCCAAAAGAAATATCCGCCATGTTGCGCCGTCAACATTAGTCTGAAATGGCATTATAAATATTCACTTACCTTTGATCTTCATCAGAATGCACTCCCAGGAATCGCAGTTCCACAAATGTTTTTTTTGTTCGATAATGTCCATTTATGTCAAAATAGCTTCTTTTGTTAGGGAGTTTGGTAAACAAATCCAAAAGCGCGTTCAGGTCCAGTCGGACGAAAAGTTCAAAAAGTTATATTACAGGTCGAAGAAACTTGTCAAACTAAGTATAGAATCAATCTTTAGGATGTTTTTATCATAAATGTTTAATGTTCCAACCGGAGAATTCCATTGTCTGTAGAAAAGCAATGGAACGAGAGATACTTCTCATGTGAAATGCGCGTGACAGAACGAGGCTGCTGGCAGACCCCTTAGTCAAACAGTTCCCATCCGGCCCCCCTTCACTGAAACCACGTTCTAAAGACGGTTGACATCTAGTGGAAGCCTTAGGAAGTGCAACATAACCCATATCCCACTGTGAATTCGATAGGGGCTGAGTTAGAAAACTACAAACCTCAGATTTCCCACTTCCTGTTTGGATTTTTTCTCAGGTTTTTGCCTGCCATATGAGTTCTGTTATAATCACAGACATTATTCAAACAGTTTTAGAAACTTCAGAGTGTTTTCTATCCAATAATAATAATATGCATATATTAGCATCTGGGACTGAGGCAGTTCACTCTGGGCACGCTATTCATCCAAAAGTGAAAATGCTGCCCCCTATCCCAAAGAAGTTAAGGCGCTGACTGACAAAGGAACAAGGGAAGAGGCATAGCAGATGGAGAGGTGTGGCTCCAGGGTGTTTCCTGTCCTCGTATGCCAGTTTAGATTGAGATTGAAAAGGTCATATCATCAAATCCCCGATGGCCAATCAGGTCTCCTGAAACAGATTACCTATGGCTCATTAATGACATCATGGGATGCTGGAGTAACCATAATGTTTGTTGTGGTAATAATCAGAGCCAAAATATCACTTAGGATCTAGACCAAACTATGAATTACCTTGAGGGAGTCTGAGCATCCCACTGTGTGTAGGTGTCCAGAGAGAATCTGCCCTAAGGCCTTTACCATGGAGACGGAGTATGTTAAAATTCACTGGAGTAAATCGGTTGCACCAGATGTCTTCCACTCAAAAAAAGTTTGGTTGTTTGGAACGTTGCGTCATTCACTTCTATTGGTCAGGCAGCTCAGCGGGACTCCAGCCAGTGTTACATTGACTAAATAGATTTTCAACAACTAGTAAACACTATTATTGACCCTGTTAGTGTGTCTGAGTGTCACTAAAAAGGAGGGTTTACACATGACAAGAATTTAACACCTCCAAGAAAGTCCAACTGCCTTGGAAGAACTGAACAAATAAATATGGCTTACCTACATGTCACCATATATAGTATAAACGGTAGGTCTATAGAGCTAATCTACATCAGGGTTTCCCAAACTCGGTCCTGGGGCCCCCGCTGGGTACGGGTTTTTGTTTTTGCCCTATCACTACACAGCTGATTCAAGTAACCAACTCATCAATCTTTGGTTATTTGAATCAGCTGTGTAGTGCTAGGGCAAAAACAAAAACATGTACCCAGGGGGGGCCCCAGGACCAAGTTTGGGAAACGCTGATCTACATGAGGTATTGATTTGCCTGATAGTGTTTTGTGCAATGTTCTCAGAGTTGTGAATGAAATAGAACAGAGCAACATTCAATCGATTTCCAGAATCAAAGTGTTGAATGACTTCGCAACATCTTCACATTCTATAATCTATATAGATTCCCAAAGATTGGAAAGCAGCTGCGGTCATCCCCCTCTTCAAAGGGGGGGACACTCTTGACCCAAACTGCTACAGACCTATATCTATCCTACCCTGCCTTTCTAMGGTCTTCGAAAGCCAAGTCAACAAACAGATTACCGACCATTTCGAATCCCACCATACCTTCTCCGCTATGCAATCTGGTTTCAGAGCTGGTCATGGGTGCACCTCAGCCACGCTCAAGGTCCTAAACGATATCTTAACAGCAATCGATAAGAAACAATACTGTGCAGCAGTATTCATTGACCTCGCCAAGGCTTTCGACTCTGTCAATCACCACATCCTCATCGGCAGACTCGATAGCCTTGGTTTCTCAAATGATTGCCTCGCCTGGTTCACCAACTACTTCTCTGATAGATTTAATTGTGTCAAATCAGAGGGCCTGTTGTCCGGGCCTCTGGCAGTCTCTATGGGGTGCCACAGGGTTCAATTCTTGGATCGATTCTCTTCTCTGTATACATCAATGATGTCGCTCTTGCTGCTGGTGAGTCTCTGAATTACCTCTACGCAGACGACAYCATTCTGTATACCTCTGGTCCTTCTTTGAACACTGTGTTAACAACCCTCCAGACGAGCTTCAGTGCCATACAACTCTCCTTCCGTGGCCTCCAATTGCTCTTAAATACAAGTAAAACGAAATGCATGCTCCTCAACCGATCGCTGCCTGCACCTGCCCGCCCGTCCAACATCACTACTCTGGACGGTTCTGACTTAGAATATGTGGACAACTACAAATACCTAGGTGTATGGTTAGACTGTAAACTCTCCTTCCAGGCTCATATCCTTTTCTCAATAGGGGGGGCGCTGTTCTCACTTTGTAAAAAATCGTTCCCAAATTAAACTGCCTCGTACTCAATTCTTGCTCGTACAATATGCATATTATTATTACTATTGGATAGAAAACACTCTCTAGTTTCTAAAACCGTTTGAATTATATCTGTGAGTAAAACAGAACTCATTTTGCAGCAAACTTCCTGTAAGGAAGTGAGAAATCTGAAATCGGGGGCTCTGTTCCAGGGTCAGCCTATTAATTTGCATGGAATCTATGGGTCTACATGCACTGCATACGCCTTCCACTAGATGTCAGTAGGCAGTGAGAGTTGGAATGGGGTGTAYAGCTCTATCTGAGGCCGAACAAGACCTGTTGGAATGACGCGACCACTCTTTCCTTTATTCTGCATGGCGCGAAGGGGACCCCTGGATTGCGTTTTGAAAAGCTTTCGTTATAGGCGTTAGATATATCCGGCTCTGATTTTATTTGATATATGTGTTAAAAACATCATCAACTAGTTATATTAAACCGACTTATATCAGTTTATATCAGTTTATTCCGATTTTCGATATTTTCTTTGTTATGCGTTCTGGTGAGTTGGACACTTCTGTGCCGCATGGCTAGCGTTGGCTAGCGTTCTACAGATGAAGAGGGCATTCTACAACCAAACAACGATTATTCTGGACAAAGGACCCCTTGAACAAGATTCTGATGGAAGATCATCAAAAGTAGGAACCATTTATGATGTTATTTCGAATTTCTGTCAAAAATGTGTCGTCGTATTTTGGGCGCTGATTTTGGACGCTGTCTCGCTATAACGTAAGCTGTATGTCGTACTAAGGTTATTTTTAAAAATCTAACACAGCGGTTGCATTAAGAACTAGTGTATCTTTCATTTGCTGTCCAACYTGTATTTTTTAGTAAAGTTTATGATTAGTTATTTGATTAGATGATGTGAGTGTCAGAAATATATCCGGATAATTTTGTGCAGTTTGGCTACGTATTCACATTGTTCAACCACGAATTGTACCACTAAATATGCACATTTTCGAACAAACCATATATGTATTGTGTAATATGATGTTATAGGACTGTCATCTGATKAAGTTTGWGAAGGTTAGTGAAAAWATTAATATMTTTTKCTGGTTTATTCGCTATCGCTAACGTGCCTTGAATGAATGCGGTTGTGTGGTAGGCTATTGTAGTAAGCTAATATAATGCTATATTGTGTTTTCGCTGTAAAACACTTAAAAAATCTGAAATATTGGCTGGATTCACAAGATGTTTGTCTTTCATTTGCTGTACACCGTGTATTTTTCATAAATGTTTTATGATGAGTATTTAGGTATTTCACGTTGGTTTCTGTAGTTATTCTAGCTGCTTTGGTGAGACTTGTGATGGTGGCTGCAATGTAAAACTATGATTTATACCTGAAATATGCATATTTTTCTAACAAAACATATGCTATACAATAAATCTGTTATAAGACTGTCATCTGATGAAGTTGTTTCTTGGTTAGTGACTATTTATATCTTTATTTGGTCGAATTTGTGATAGCTACCTATGCAGTAAAAAAATGGTGAAAATATGCGGTTGGGTCTTTTGCTATCGTGGTTAGCTAATAGAAATACATATTGTGTTTTCGCTGTAAAACATTTTAAAAATCGGAAATGATGGCTGGATTCACAAGATGTGTATCTTTCATCTGGTGTCTTGGACTTGTGATTTCATGATATTTAGATGCTAGTATTTACTTGTGGCTCTATGCTAGGCTATGCTAGTCAGCTTTTTTACTGATGAGGGTGCTCCCGGATCCGGGATGAGTACCGGATCCGGGAAGAAGTAGAAGATGTCAAACATCTCCAATCCAAAGTTAAATCTAGAATTGGCTTCCTATTTCGCAACAAAGCATTCTTCACTCATGCTGCCAAACATACCCTCGTAAAACTGACCATCCTACCGATCCTCGACTTCGGCGATGTCATTTACAAAATAGCCTCCAATACCCTACTCAATAAATTGGATGCAGTCTATCACAGTGCCATCCGTTTTGTCAYCAAAGCCCCATATACTACCCACMWCTGCRACCTRTACGCTCTCGTTGGCTGGCCCTCGCTTCATACTCKTCGCSAAAYCCACTGGCTCCAGGTCATCTACAAGACCCTGCTAGGTAAAGTCCCCCCTTATCTCAGCTCGCTGGTCACCATAGCAGCACCCACCTGTAGCACGCGCTCCAGCAGGTATATCTCTCTGGTCACCCCCAAAACCAATTCTTCCTTTGGCCGCCTCTCCTTCCAGTTCTCTGCTGCCAATGACTGGAACGAACTACAAAAATCTCTGAAACTGGAAACACTTATCTCCCTCACTAGCTTTAAGCACCAGCTGTCAGAGCAGCTCACAGATTACTGCACCTGTACATAGCCCATCTATAATTTAGCCCAAACAACTACCTCTCCCCCTACTGTATTTATTTATTGTGCTCCTTTACACCCCATTATTTCTATCTCTACTTTGCACATTCTTCCACTGCAAATCTACCATTCCAGTGTTTTACTTGCTATATTGTATTTACTTCGCCACCATGGCCTTTTTTTGCCTTTACCTCCCTTATCTCACCTCATTTGCTCACATTGTATATAGACTTTCTACTGTATTATTGACTGTATGTTTGTTTTACTCTGTGTTGTTGTATTATTGACTGTATGTTTGTTTAACTCTGTGTTGTTGTATGTGTCGAACTGCTTTGCTTTATCTTGGCCAGGTCGCAATTATAAATGAGACCTTGTTCTCAACTTGCCTACCTTGTTAAATAAAGGTTAAATAAAACAATTTAATAAAAATATGACAACCTTAGGATTGAGAAAAAAAGAACTGAAGAAAGTGTGAATAGCAAATGAATAGTCCTAAATAGGGCTGTGTCCAGCCTTAAGGACAAGGTTAAGCTGAATGAAAAGTCAATACACAACACTAAAGAACATATAGCTATTAATGAAACAATCATTGCAAAACGATAATAGGAAATGCATGTCCAAGCTCTCATGGACACCAGAACAACTGTGTGTGATTGCTGGTGTCTACACAGCCATCTAAGGTAAGTGATGTAAATTAAATAAGAGCTTCCTTGATTGGCCTTTAGTAATTTCGAATATATTGGGTTCTGCGCTTGTAACCATGTTTCAGCAGCTCCTTGTTCAATTTATTATTCTAGTCCAGTCCTAAGTGAGGACGTCCAGCACTTTAAACATCAGCTGTCTGACCAGCTTACCGATCACTGTACCTGTACATAGCCAATCTGTCAATAGCACACCCGACTACCTCATCCCCGTATTATTACTTACCATCTTGCTCTTTTGCACCCCAGTATCTCTACTTGCACATCATCATCTGCACATCTATCACGCCAGTATTAATGCTAAATTGTAATTATTCTCACCTCTAGGGCCTATTTATTGCCTACCTCCCTACTCTTCTACATTTGCACACACTGTACATAGATATTTCCATTTTTCTTTTATTTTGTGTTATTGACTGTACGTTTGTTTTATGTGTAACTCTGTGTTGTTGTTTTTGTCGCACTGCTTTGCTTTATCTTGGCCAGGTCACAGCTGTAAATGAGAACTTGTTCTCAACTGGCCTACCTGGTTAAATAAAGGTGAAAAAAAATAAAAATAAAAGAAGAATAAAGCAAGTGGTTAGAATGTTGAATACTGCATGTTCAATGGAGGGACATGCTATCAAAATCCAATCAGTTTATTGGTCGCATACATAGTTAAGCTGATGTTATAGCGGGAGAAGCTAAATGTTTATGTTACTAGTTACTAACAATGCAGTAAAATGTCAAAAAGGTACACGAATATTTAAAATAATAATAATGAACATCTTAAAATGTCTGAATGAATCCAATTAACCCAAATAGCAATGTAACAGTAATCTAAATGCAATCTATATGTATCTACACCAGATTAATTTACACAATATATACTAAGAATGATATGTGCAGCAGTAGCTATATTAAAGAATACAGTATATAAATTAATATGCGGTGTGTGTATAAACAGTGTAACTACGAGGCAATGTACAATTGTAGAAATGATAGAATGAGCTATGTCAAGAACAGAGTATTTAAATACACAGTGCAAAACCTCATGGCAAAATATACTGGACAAAAATATAAACCTAACAAGCAACATTTTCAAAGATTTGACTGAGTTACAGTTCATATAAGGAACTCAGTCAATTGAAATAAATGAATTAGGTCGTAATCTATGTCACGTGACTGGGCAGGGGCACAGCCATGGGTGGGCCTGGGAGGGCATAGGCTCACCCACTGGGGAGCCAGGCCCAGCCAATCAGAATGAGTTTTCCCCCACAAAAGGGCTTTATTACAGACAGAAATACTCCTCAGTTTCATCAGCTGTCCAGTTGGCTGGTCTCAGTTGATCCTGCAGGTGAAGAAGCCGGATGTGGAGGTCCAGGGCTGGCGTGGTTATACATGGTCTGAGGCCGGTTGGATGTACTACCAAATTCTACCAAATTCTCTAAAACGAAGTTGGAGGCGGCTTATGGTAGAGAAATTAACATTCAGTTCTCTGGCAACAGCTTGGCTGATATTCCTGCACTCAGCATGCCAATTGCACGCGCCCTCAAAACATCTGAGGCATTGTATTGTGTGACAAAACTGCACATTTTTAAGTGGCCTTTTATTGTCCCATCACAAGGTGCACCTGTGTAATGATCATGCTGTTTAATCAGCTTCTATATATGCCACATATGTCAGGTGGATGGATTATCTTGGCAAAGGAGAAATGCTCACTAACAGGAATATAAACAAATTTGTGCCCAACATTTGAGAGAAATACGCTTTTTGTGGGTATGGAACATTTCTGGGATTTTCTATTTCAGCTCATAAAACATGGAACCAACACTACATGCTGCGTTTATATTTTTGTTCAGTGTTGATAGAATTACAGGAATTTAGCTTCCAGACCAGAGTCCGGATTATACAGTAAATATATACTGCATGTAGGAGAATGGTGCGTATAGACATTATGTTAATTGAAAAGGTGTGCAGAAAACAGTATATACATATGAAGTGGGTAAAACAGTATGTAAACATTATTAAGTGATCAGTGTTCAATGACTATGTACTGTACATAGGGCAGCAGTCTCTAAGGTACAGGGTTGAGTGCCGGATGGTAGCCGTTTAGTGACCGTGTCTAAGGTTCAGGGCAGAGTACTGGGCAGAGGCCGGCTAAGCTGTTTTTCAGTCTCTCTGTCCCAGCTTTGATGCACCTGTACTGTCTCTGCCTTTTAGATGTTAGCAGGGTGAATAGCCCGGATGTTGGGGGATGTGTTGAGGAAAAGTACAGGACAGCAGCATTGAAACACCACACACCATAATTTTTCAACCATTTAATCAACACTAAACATCATAATGTAGCCTACATAAAAAACATAAAAAAATGTACTGCAAAAAATATATTGCCACTTATTTTTAACACAATAAAAACTTTGGCACTGTAAACAAGACAACACAAGCTTGTTCTACAAATAAATGTAGATCAAATAACATGATGGCGTGCCAAGCTGTGCTTTTACAGACACCAGAAAATGCTCAAACAACAACAAAATATTCAATTCACCCAGAGAGAATTACTTTTTATATTTATCAAACATTGAGAAACACAAGTATCACTTTGGACAACATCGAACTACTCTTGGACATAACTGTCACTTTTCATCTGACCCAAACAATCAGATATACAGAGCATTCAGAAAGTATTCAGACCCCTTGACCTTTTCCACATTGTGTTACGTTACAGACTTACTCAAAAATTGATTTAAAAAAAAATAATTCTCATCAATCTACACAAAATACCCCATAATGACAAAGCAAAAACAGGTTTTTAGAATTTCTGCAAATGTATTAACATTTTTAAACTGAAATATCACCTTCACATAAGTATTCAGACCCTTTACTCAGTACTTTGTTGAAGCGCCTTTGGCAGCGATTACAACCTCGAGTATTCTTGGGTATGACGCTACATGCTTGGCACACCTGTATTTGGGGAGTTTCTCCCATTCTTCTCTGCAGATCCTCTCAAGCTCTGTCAGGTTGGATGGGGAGCGTCGCTGCACAGCTATTTTCAGGTCTCTCCAGAGAAGTCCAGGCTCTGGCTGGGCCACTAAAGGACATTCAGAGACTTGTCCCGATGCCACTCCTGCTTTATCTTGGCTGTGTGCTTAGGGTCGTTGTCCTGTTGGAAGGTGAACCTTTGCCCCAGTCTGAGGCCCTGAGCACTCTGGAGCCGATTTTCATCAAGGATTTCTCTGTACTTTGCTCCGTTCATCTTTCCCTCGATCCTGACGAGTCTCCCAGTCCCTGCCGTTGAAAAACATCTCCACAGCATGATGCTGCCACCAACATGCTTCACCGTAGGGATGGTGCCAGGTTTCCTCCAGATGTGACGCTTGGCATTAAGCCCAAAGAGTTCAATCATGGTTTCATCAGACCAGCAAATCTTTTTTCTCATGGTCTGAGAGTCCTTTAGGTCCCTTTAGGCAAACCAAGCAGGCTGTCATGTGCCTTTTACTGAGGAGTGGCTTCCGTCTGGCCACTCTACCATAAAGGCCTGATTGGTGGTGTGAGGCAGAGACGGTTCTCCTTCAGGAAGGTTCTCCCATTTCCACAGAGGAACTCGGGACCATCGGGACCATTACATCCCTGACCAAGGCCCTTCTCCCCAATTGCTCAGTTTGGCCGGGCGGCCAGCTCTAAGAGTCTTGGTGGTTCCAAACTTCTTCCATTTAAGAATGATGGAGGCCACTGTGGTCTTGGGGACCTTCAATGCTGCAGACATTTTTTGGTACCCTTCTCCAGATCTGTGCCTCGACACAATCCTGTCTCGGGGCTCTTGGGACAATTCCTTCGACCTCATGGCTTGGTTTTTGCAATGTCAACTATGGGACCTTATTTAGACAGGTGTGTGTCTCTCCAAATCATGTCCAATCAATTGAATTTACCACAGGTGGACTCCAATCAAGTTGTAGAAACAGCTCAAGGATGATCAATGGAAACAGGATGCACCTGAGCTCAATTTTGAGTCTCATAGCAAAGGGTCTGAATACTTATGTAAATAAGGTACTTTTAATATTTTTAATACATTTGCAAAAAATTCCAAAAACCTGTTTTTGCTTTGTCATTATGGGGTATTGTGTGTAGATTGATGATGGAAAAATGTAATTAATCCATTTTAGAATAAGGCTGTAACGTAACAAAATGTGGAAAAAGTCAAGGGGTCTGAATACTTTCCGAATGCACTGTACTGTAGTCTGATCCGTACAATGAACTGTATACAGATATTTATATCTCTTCAACCAATGCTGAGATGTTTATGAGTTGAGATGTCTATGGGTTTGTAGATAGAACGTTTCCAAGCCTTTGATGCAGGACTGACTACTCCTGGGCAGCTGTTATTAAGGAAGTTGATCTTTCAGTGTAGGCTACAGAATTCAAACACTCATATAAACAACAATCTAATATGTATCTTTCAAAGCACTGAGGTTGTTGGTGTTTTAGTCAGCTGGAGATATCCCTACAGAACTGTCCTTTAGGCGCGTGTACACAATGGCAGCTCCAGTACCTCTCTTCATTACCTTGTCATCGGCATCTTATTCACACCTGGTTGGGTTGTCATCTTCTCTAAGAACTTCTCTAATGGATCAATACAGTTCTAATGAGAAACCAGAACAGAACTGCATCTCCGGAGGACTGAGACACATTGGTTTGCATACATAGCAGTAGCTGTTAAGATGATAAATTCTAAACTTAAAATCAGAGGTGTAAAGTAACTAATTACAACTACTCCCGTTACTGTAATTGAGTAGCTTTTTCGAGTACTTGTACTACTTGTAATATATAATATACTCAATTACTTTTTCTGAGTACTTTTTAAATTWGCTATTTTTCACTTTTACTTGAGGAGTTTTTTTTACACCAGTAAATGTACATCTTGAGTAAAATGTAGTTAAAGTAACTTCTACTTGAGTAGGATATTTCAGTACTCTTTCCACCCCTGCTTAAAATAAAACACTTTGTATCAATCATGGGTTGCATATACTGAAGCCCTGCATATCAACCATAGAATTGGAATGAATGAATGGTGCTACAATATCAACACTTGGAGTTAGAACACAGGCCCACTACAGTATTTGGGTTACAGCCATAAATTATTCTGTGATTTGATTGGTTGGCAGTATGTCAGTCTTGGAATGTCACTTTTACAAGTCTAAAGCATCATCTTTAGCACAGTCACTACACACAGCCTTCCTGACTAACATGAGCCCCGTTGACGAGGCTGAAGTTAGCYAGAGACTGATTGTTGCTCTTGACCGAGGTCAGTCGCGTGTTGCTCCGCCCCGTGCTCTGAGCATTACAGTTGATTGGTGGACGACGGCGGCATTGGAGCTGCTTGTTGAACTGCTTCTGGAAGCTATTGCTGAGCAGGTAGAGGGCAAAAGGGTTGACACAGGAGTTGGTAAAGGCCAGGACGCGGGCACCCACGCTGGCGATGAAGTGTCCCAGGGACGTGTCCACCTGGCCGTAGTGGTAGGAGCGGTACAGGTAGATCACATGACTGGGGAGCCAGCACACAGCGAACAAACCCACAAAAACCAGGACTGTCTTAGCCAGACGCTTCCTGGACTCAATCTGTGGAGATGGTAAAGAAAGCATCATTCAATTGGAGTATTCAGAAGGACACACATACAAACGCATACACACATTTCTCATTTTCCCACTTGACTATTTCCCATGTCTCATTAAACGATAAACACCTAAACGTCCAGTGTCCAAACACACATTCACACACCTGTTTTTTGATGTGTAAGTTTGCCTCCACGGGCATGTCTGAGGCGCTCTGGATCAGGCTGCGTGCGATGAAGCAGTAGTACACAGAGATGATGAGAAGGGGGATGATGTAGAAGATGAGGAAGAAGGCCATGGAGTGGATCTTAGGGTGCAGTTCCCCGGCGTGGGGGTAGGGAGCGCATGTCACAAAGGTGTCGTTGGTCTGGCCGATGTTGAAGGTGTGAAGGTCGGAGAAGACCACCTCAGGAACGGCCAGGGTCATGGAGAAGAGCCATATGGCTGCTGCTCGGAAACAGATCTTAGCCTGTCTCTTATACACGTCTAGATGTGTATAAGAGACCATATGGCTGCTGCTCGGAAACAGATCTTAGCTGTGGACGTCTGGATGTCCATGGGTTTGACAATGGCCTTGTACCTGGGACAAGCAGAAAACTAATTTCATTACATTTACCAGTCATTTAGCACAGGGGTTCCCAACAATTTTTCTCCAAGGCCCCTTTTTCACATTTGAAAATAGATAGGCTATTTAATAATTATAATTACAATAATGGATAAGGAAAATAAAGTCTAGACCCGATTTCCCCAAATGTTACTCTGTTAGCAAATATGTTTTATTATGATAATTATACTTTCTCTTTTACAGAAAGTGAAGATATCAATTGATAGTGACAGAGCCACACATTGTATAAGATTACTTCCCAAGCAAAGTCCAATTTTGTTGACTTCTCGACTTTAGAAGATCGTAGCTTAGCTTCTGAATATCATAGAGACAAACCAAAGATATTCATTCCCATGTGCATCAGAAAAGCGTCAACCTCTTGTTTCTAGCTTAAAGCCCACCCTCCCCCCAGATCCTTTATCATTAAAGAAACAATTGTCTCACATTGCTCTGGATTAAAAGAACCAGAGAATTCAATGAAAAGCAGCTGGTGTTGCCTAATTGAGTTTGATCATATCTGTAATGAGAGAATATGGATGCAACATACATACATAAGGGTACTTCAGGACTCTCAAAGAGTGCTAGAATGGCATTTGGTAATTAATGTATGGAAAAGAACAACTCTCATAATAAAACATGGATTTCCTGAATCAAGATTATATGGCATCAAAGTTCTGAAAATAATTACAAAAACCTTTGTTATACAACAAAAATATATATACAGTACGAGTCAAAAGTTTGGACACACCTACTCATTTTCTTTATTTTTACTATTTTATACATTGTAGAATAGTAGAGAACACATCAAATCTATGAAATAACACATATGGAATCATATAGTAACCACAAAAGTGTTAAACAAATCAAAATATATTTTAGATTCTTCAAAGTAGTCACCCTTTGCCTTTGCCTTGATGACAGCTTTGCACACTCTTGACATTTTCTCTACCAGCTTCACCTGGAATGCTTTTCCAACAGTCTTGAAGGAGTTCCCACATATGCTGAGCACTTGTTGRCTGCTTTTCCTTCACTCTGCAGTTCAACTCATCCCAAACCATCTCAATTGGGTTGAGGTCGGGTGATTGTGGAGGTCAGGTCATCTGATGCAGCACACCTAAGGACAGATTTCCTCTGGTCTAATATATATTGCTCATGTTTCTTGGCTCAAGCAAGTCTCTTCTTCTTATTGGTGTCCTTTAGTAGTGGTTTCTTTGCAGCAATTCAACCATGAAGGCCTGATTCACAGTCTCCTCTGAACAGTTGATGTTGAGATGTGTCTGTTACTTGAACTCTGTGAATCAAATCAAAAGTATTTATATAGCCCTTCTTACATCAGCTGATATCTCAAAGTGCTATGTGCTATGTGCTATTTATTTGGGCTGCAATTTGTGAGGCTGGTAACTCTAATGAACTTATCCTCTGCAGTAGAGGTAACTCTGGGTCTTCCTTTCCTGTGGCGGTCCTCATGAGAGCCAGTTTCATCATAGCACTTGACGGTTTTTGCGACTGCACTTGAAGAAACTTTCAGCATGTAAGAGTTTTGAGGAGTGAATTGATGAATAGAACAAAATAAAAGATTGGACTTGAATTACATTAGGCCTACACAGAATGAACATGTCATGCATAAACAAGATCCCTCTTTATAGTATGTGAGCTAAACCCCACCAGTTCACTCTCTTCTGTGAGTTTGTCTGCAGTGAACAACATCTGCAACCAGGCTGAAAGTGTAGGCTAGTGTAATAACACGACCTGCCTGTTCGTGCTACCATACCTGCCTGTTCATATTACAATGCCAAAGAATGGTTGGAAAACTTCAATGAAGGCTGTTCTTTTGTTTTTACTTTTCTTGAAAAATGTCATTTAACTTCCCGTCGGAGGGATTGAGAAAACAACACATTTGATTATAAAAATTATAAAAGCCTTACCTATCTGCAGAGAGCGCAGTGAGTGTGAAAACGGAGACGCCGACGGAGGTGAGTTGGATGAACGGGATGAGTTTGCATCCCACCCGGCCGAAGAGCCATTTGTCCGCGAGGTACCGACTGGCGTCCACCGGAGCGCACGTGACTAGAAGCAGCAGGTCCCCGAGCGCGAGGCTGGACATGAACAGGTTGGGCACCGTCCGCATGGATTTAACTGTGATAAACGTCCTCATTAGCGTGACGTTACCAATAAGTCCAATAATTATTAGTAATCCGTAGACGGTGGCGATAGCAATACCGGGCAGCCAAATGTAGTGCGTCTGGACCTCAGTGTTGATACTGGACACTTGCGATACGTTAAAAATCATGTTCTCAGGGTTTAAAATGAACGAGTCCTCCAAAGACATAGTTGGTGTCTTCTTTCTTGAAAGTTTGTAAAAAAGTATATTCCCACCTTTGGGATGGCTTGCTGTAAAAATGAAATGTTGTGACTCATAAATTATTGTGTTCCCAATACCAATTAAGAATAGCCTAATAGCATCATAAAAAGCTGCCAATCTGAAACTAAACCTTTAAATATCAGGGCTCATCTGTAAAAGAGACCTTGGTCTCTGTAAAAATTACATAAAAATATAATAATTTGAATGATGCAAAGAATGTCAAACTATCAGATATATATGTAGTGTTCTCTCATCAACCCTCATCGTATATTGAGTCGGCATCTGTGTGGGGGTTATGAACTCACTGACGGCGTGCGTCACTTGCGCCCTGCCCTATTCGGTGAAAGAGATGCGACAAGTGGATGGACTTAACTCAGGAGATCCGGTCCATCACGCAACCAATGTACACTACTGGGATGTTTGTTTGGTGCATAGACGTAGGTTTGGTGCGCCTTATTCACCTTCATATTCCATTTGCATTAACTCAGTCCCAACCCAGACCTTACCCTGTGCTCTGTCTCTGACCAYTAGAAACACCGTTGTCATGTATAACTGTAATTTGCTAGGGTAAAAAATACCCCAAATAACRGTGGTTAAAAAAAACATAACATTCTATCTACTGTCTCAAAAATGCAACTACATCACATTGTCCTCGTTTATTTTGAGCCTGTGGTAAGTGTTAATTCTCTGTTAATAACCCAGCCCACTGTAAGTTGGTTTTGTCAAGATCCTCACCAATCCTCACCAGGAGGCCAATAATTGAGCTGGGATAATGGTGGAATTGACTGAATATTCATCACACATGGAATGACTAAGACGTTTTCGTGATGGACACACACGAGTTTTCCCATTTCACGTTTCTCATTAAATGATAAACACTAAACGTTCAGTGTCCAATATGTTATGTGTATACATAACGGTGAAATTAGCTATTTTCTGTGATTCACTGACTGATATTACAGCCCAAAAAATGGGTTATATTGTCACATACACCAGATAGGTGCAGTGAAATTGGTTGTTTTACAGGGTCAGTCATAGTAGTACGGCACCCCTATTACAGGGTCAGTCATAGTAGTACGGCACCCCTATTACAGGGTCAGTCATAGTAGTACGGCCACCCCTAATTACAGGTCAGTCATAGTAGTACGCACCCTATTACAGGGTCAGTCATAGTAGTACGGCACCCCTATTACAGGGTCAGTCATAGTAGTACGGCCCCTATTACAGGGTCAGTCATAGTAGTACGGCCCCCTATTACAGGGTCAGTCATGATAGTACGGCCCCCTATTACAGGGTCAGTCATAGTAGTACGGCACCCCTATTACAGGGTCACAGTCATAGTAGTACGGCACCCCTATTACAGGGTCAGTCATAGTATTACGGCACCCCTATTACAGGGTCAGTCATAGTAGTACGGCCCCCTATTACAGGGTCAGTCATAGTAGTACGGCACCCCTATTACAGGGTCAGTCATAGTATACGGCCCCCTATTACAGGGTCAGTCATAGTAGTACGGCCCCTATTACAGGGTCAGTCATAGTAGTACGGCACCCCTATTACAGGGTCAGTCATAGTAGTACAGCGCACCCTATTACAGGGTCAGTCATAGTAGTACGGCACCCTATTACAGGGTCGTCATAGTAGTACGGCACCCTATTACAGGGTCAGTCATAGTATATACGGCACCCCTATTCAGGGTCAGTCATAGTAGTACGGCACCCTATTACAGGGTCAGTCATAGTAGTACGGCACCCCTATTACAGGGTCAGTCATGAGTATCGGCCCCTATTACAGGGTCAGTCATAGTAGTACGGCACCCTATTACAGGGTCAGTCATAGTAGTACGGCACCCTATTACAGGGTCAGTCATAGTAGTACGGCGCCCCTATTACAGAGGTCAGTCATAGTAGTACGGCGCCCCTATTACAGGGTCAGTCATAGTAGTAGCGGCACCCCTATTACAGGGTCAGTCATAGTAGTACGGCACCCCTATTACAGGGTCAGTCATAGTAGTACGGCGCCCTATTACAGGGTCAGTCATAGTTATTACGGCACCCCTATTACAGGGTCAGTCATAGTATACGGCACCCCTATTACAGGGTCAGTCATAGTAGTACGGCACCCCTATTCAGGGTCAGTCATAGTAGTACGGCCCCCTATATACAGGGTCAGTCATAGTATTACGGCACCCCTATTACAGGGTCAGTCATGTAGTACAGCGCCCCTATTACAGGGTCAGTCATAGTAGTACGGCACCCTATTACAGGGTCAGGTCATAGTAGTACGGCACCCCTATTACAGGGTCAGTCATATTAGTACGGCGCCCCTATTACAGGGTCAGTCATAGTAGTACGGCACCCCTATTACAGGGTCAGTCATAGTATTACGGCGCCCCTATTACAGGGTCAGTCATAGTAGTACGGCACCCTATTACAGGGTCAGTCATAGTAGTACGGCGCCCCTATTACAGGGTCAGTCATAGTAGTACGGCACCCCTATTACAGGGTCAGTCATAGTAGACGGCGCCCCTATTACAGGGTCAGTCATAGTAGTACGGCGCCCTATTACAGGGTCAGTCATAGTAGTACGGCACCCTATTAAGGGTCAGTCATAGTAGTACGGCGCCCTATTACAGGGTCAGTCATAGTAGTACGGCACCCTATTACAGGGCAGTATATAACGGCCCTATTACAGGGTCAGTCATAGTAGTACGGCACCCTATTACAGGGTCAGTCATAGTAGTACGGCACCCCTATTACAGGGTCAGTCATAGAGTACGGCACCCCTATTACAGGGTCAGTCATAGTAGTACGGCACCCTATTACAGGGTCAGTCATAGTAGTACGGCGCCCCTATTACAGGGTCAGTCATAGTAGTACAGGCGCCCCTATTACAGGGTCAGTCATAGTAGTACGGCGCCCCTATTACAGGGTCAGTCATAGTAGTACGGCGCCCCTATAGCAGGTCAGTCATAGTAGTACGGCGCCCCTATTACAGGGTCAGTCAATGTAGTACGGGCGCCCCTATGGACAGGGTCAGTCATAGTTAGTGACGTGCGCGCCTATTGAAAATGTGGGTTAAGTGCCTTGCTCAACGTCACAACGACAGATGTTTAACCTTTTCGGCTCGGATATTCAAACCAGCGACCTTTTGATTACTGGCCCAAGGCGCTAACTGCTAGGCTACCTGCCGTGACTGGTCTTTTGTTGAAATACACTGCACTCTATGCCACAAAGACAAGGGGACCGTTGAATTATAGACACACAGGATTTGAATAATAATTAACCTATGGAAATCAAATCAAATCAAATGAGCAGTAGACAACAATGTGCAAATCACATGTGTGCTGATTTCTCAAGAGGTCTGCTGAGAAAATGAAGCTTTTAATGGGCAGCTACTTATTTCAATCCTTACATCGTCATTCCCTAATGAATCTTTGTGTTCTTCTCAATTAGATGATTCATGTTATTCCCTGATTAGAAAGTTATTGTTGTTAAACCAACTCTGTTCAATGCTCAGGCTGTGCTGACAAAATGAAGCTTTTAATGGGCAGCTACTTACTTCAACCCTTACATCATCATCCCCTAATAAGTATATTAGATCTATGTGTGGCTGCATACCTGAAGGCTGCACTAACCCATATCAGTGGAGATACTGCATGCCAACTTCGGTTGTCCCCAGTGATCCTCCCAAGGATTGGAATATCTATTGCTTCTGTCTGGTTGTTTTGATATTTATTGAGCACCACAATCAACTCATAGCCAAAGGAGGGTCTGTAATAATTAATTACATCATGAATTATCCAACACCCTCAAGAGTTCAACTGCAACTTTGCATGAATATTTGTGCAGAATTCACAGCATTCAAGGATAAAGTTGACATCAGCAGTTGATGTCAGCATTCCAAGGGTACAACTTTGCTCTCAGGAAATTAAGTTGTTAGTTTATATATGTTTATATATGGAATATATGTACATAGTTTCATATTTCTACCTCATCACTAGTAGCAGCAGTAGTAGTATGATTATTACAGTGTCTAGTATTATTAGTGTCTAGTATGAGAAACAGACGCCTCACAAGTCCTCAACTGGCAGCTTCATTAAATAGTACCCGCAAAACATCAGTCTCAACGTCAACAGTGAGGAGGCGACTCCGGGATGCTGGCCACACAGATGCCGACTCAATATACGATGAGGGTTGATGAGAGAACACTACATATATATCTGATAGTTTGACATTCTTTGCATCATTCACACTGCAGATGATAACCTTTTTTACATGCTGTAATTGTATTTCATGTAAGCAATGTATTGTATTTCTTACATGATTAGGGAAAACATTTGAAAACAGTACACCTCAAAGGGGAGCAGTGTGACGGTGAGTCCTGTTTTGTTGCTGGTGATCGTGGCTTGACATTTTTGGGGTTGGGGCGAAGAGGTGACCAGTAGGGAGTGACCAGTTTAGCCACTTCATTGCTCTCAGTCACGACTCCTTAGAAACTGTCAATTAAAAACACATGAACCGAATGACATTCATCCACTCCATAACAGCACACTAATGGTTTCCACACGGAGAGTGTTATCCACTGATTGAAGGAGGCACAATAGCCCCTCATACTTGATGAATAGATCTCCAAAGGTCCTCAGCATTGCTCGGTACCTCGGACTAAAAGCAGCAGATGATGTCACATGTCGTGCACCACTTCAGAGAGAGCACACTGGTATCTCACTAAAATAGGTGCAATTTTCACAACTAGGCTGTGTTGGAAGATCCGGTAGAGTCATGTGTACCAGTCTTTTTTGTGGTATACTTTGATGTGAAATAGTCTAACATGCCGCAAAGTGCATATTTTATACCTTAACTGGTTGATTAGAGGAATATTCTAAAAACTTTAGGTCACAATCTCAAAACATTTAGGATCCAGCATCCCAGAACGTCCTCCTATGCCCAGCAGGGTATAAACATATTATAGGAGTAGACATGGCACAAAGCATCTGTGCCTGACCATGGTTCTACATTGGCTCTCCCGCATGCCACAGAACTGTGTTAGCCAGCTGAAATAACACCTATATACTAGAATTTGATTAATCAATCACATGCGATCTAACGTCTAGTAGTTTGATATTACAGGAGTAAAATCGATTGTCTGTTCTTTCAGAGTGCTCTGTGATATCTGATTACCACTGAGATCTTGCTCAAGCATGGCCAGGGCTGGAAGTTATTATTATTAATTTAAGATAAGGAAAGGGCACAGGTTTCAGAGCATTGATGGCATTTTATTTTTCTAACTCAATCATAAATGACATTCAGCCTCTCTCCCTGTCTTCACTTCAATGAAAGGGGACAGAATTTACATCATAGTTCAGATTATTATCTGGATTTCCCAGGCAACCAACGCTCCCCTCTATCGCATAGAGAACTGATTATTTGTGTATAAAATTAACTCATCTCTATTGTTCAGTTCATTTGTCTGAAATAGACTGTGGATATCCCAGAGAGAAATCAGTTATTTCTAAAAGCCATCGTTTGAATGAGTCATTCAAGACTCCTTATACAATTACCACCTCCCATAGGGTTACAACCGCAGCAGGAAACAATAGGAATTAAAGTAATCTAAGAAATATAAATTTAATCTAAAAATAATCTATTAAAAGCACTTTCCTGAACGTCGTGAACTCTCTTAACTATATTACAATTATTTATATAATGTTGTCTTTGTGCCGCTCATTGTGCCGCAATGAGTTTTAGCACCACCGACAGCATCTGGTCGGACGGTCTAGCCGTATATGGAACCGCGAGAACATCTGTGCATTACGCCCTCATCCTCTCCCGTTTGAAAAATATTTCTCAACGGGGGCTCCGGCCAGCTAAGGCACTCTTGCTTTGATCTGCTACGAAATAAACGTGACTACCRTCTGTTTATGGACATCGTGTATCATATATAGCTGAGTCCTGTCTACTTGCATTGCATTCAGTGATCAAAGGGGAATAGAACGTTCCCATAGGCATTTTTGGTCTATAGGCCTACTAACTATGTCCAACTTTGTTTGGTTTTAAACTAAATGGGAAAAAAGTATACTTTACATTTGACGTTCATTKCATGATAAACAAGCCGTGTGTAAACTTGTGCATATACCACCATCTACTGGTAACACGCCTGTACTTGGAAGGCATGTATGCSTATGAGATAAGACTTGTTGCTGGTCTGTGATTTTTCTGATCAAAAGTGGTTGGAATAATTTGCTTTAATCGATTGATTAACAAAAATAATTGTCTTCAAACACTAGGCACATGTGATGTTGGAATAAMAATAACAAATCGGCATTGATTGAGGGGGATAGAGAATGCGGTGTTGAGAATACAAGTCCCATAAATCTTAGGTAGTTTATGGTTGGTAGAATAAGACCTTTCCGGGTTCCATAAAGACGCCTGATCATCACCAACATTAGGCTACTAGACATTTTATCCAAGGCGTTTAACAGTCAGTGGTAGGCTATTGGCCAGTGCATTGCTTCTTTCCATTGGTGATGGAAAACACCCGTTGCTTTGCCAACTGTTTCGCCGACTACAAAGGTAAGTTCCTCGTAGGTCAAGGCGTCGAATCGGTGGTACCCACGGCCAATGCCTTTTATAGAGAAGATTCTAAACAAGGTGCCACTCRGATCCACTGACTGCGATGGTGGGCTATACGACGGACCCGCTGGGGTGGCATACAAGCTGTACCATGTCTCCGAATGTGCTTTGTTTTCCGACCATATGGATACTTATCTCAAAACCTCAAAGCAGATCATTGACGTGTCTGTTGGGTACGTGGATGGGGAGAAGGACACAAACATGCAGGCCTCCTTTCTCCTCGGCGGGGCGGACATCTATGCCGTTGCCGCGATGGTGTACAAAGCCCTGGGCTTGGCGGACTTCGTCAAGCCGCTTACCAAATTTCGGAACCTGTGGAAGATATGCTCACCCATCAATTTCTTGGAGTGCGGCTCTGACGAGCTGTTCGTGGGGCGGGCGGGGTACCTGTGCGCTGCCCTGGTGCTGAAACAGAAACTGGGGATAGAGGTGAGAGCCTGAGGGAACAGGGAAAATACAAATTACTAAAATCAAAAAATGTTTAGGGCTACTGACCAGGAGAAATATGACCTGAAAAAKAATGTATCTCTACTGCCTCTCTTGGCTCCATATTCCCTGATCTCAAACATTACTTTAATGAAATAACACTTATCAAATCTAATTTCACACATTCTTAGCAAGGATCAGATCCAGGCCATTTGCCAGGCTATCATAGAGTCTGGTAAACAGTATGCCACAAGGAAGAGAAAACCCTTTCCTCTCATGTACTCCTACTATGGGACAAAGTATTTGGGTAAGTAGGCCTACATGTCTAGCCTACATGGTTGAGTGGCAGGAGGCGGGATTGCTAATGAGTTTATATTGTCATGAGGGCCTTAAATGACCTCTTTGTCATTTGTGTGACGCCTTTGCTCTTACCTGAAAGGACTAGATAGGTGAAAGCCCAGTAGCAGCCACAGTACCCAGACCCAGACCCACCACCTCAACAGAACACAGTATCCAGACCCACCGCCTCAACAGAACACAGTACCCAGACACAGACCCACCGCCTCAACAGAACACAGTACCCAGACCCACCGCCTCAACAGAACACAGTACCCAACACAACCCACCGCCTCAACAGAGCACAGTACCGAAGACCCACCGCCTACAGAACACCAGTACCCAGACCCACCGCCTCAACAAGAACACAGTACCCAGACCCCACCGCCTCAACAGAACACAGTACCAGACACAGACCCACCGCCTCAACAGAACACAGTAACCCAGACCCAGACCCACCGCCTCAACAGAACACAGTACCCAGACCCACTTCCTCAACAGAGCACAGTACCCAGACCCACCGCCTCAACAGAGCACAGTACCCAGACCGACCGCCTCAATAGAACACAGTACCCAGACCCAGCGCCTCAACAGAACATAGTACCCAGACCCACCGCCTCACAACACAATACCCAGACCCACCGCCTCAACAGAACACAGTACCCAGACACCACCGCCTCAACAGAACACAGTACCCAGACCCACCGCCTCAACAGAACACAATACCCAGACCCACCGCCTCAACAGAGCACAGTACCCAGACCCACCGCCTCAACAGAACACAATACCCAGACCCACCGCATCAACGAAACATACGAAACCACCGCCTCACAGAACACAATACCAGACCACCCCTCAACAGAAACATACCCAGACCCACCCCCTCAACAGAACACAGTACCCAGACCCACCCGCCTCAACAGAACACAATACCCCAGACCCACTGCCTCAACAGAGCACAGTACCCAGACACAGACCCACCGCTCAACAGAACACAGTACCGAGACCCACCGCCTCAACAGAACACAGTACCAGACCCACTGCTCAACAGAGCACATACCCAGCACAGACCACCGCCTCAACAGAAAACAGTACCGAGACCCACCGCCTCAACAGAACACAGTACCCAAGACCCACCGCCTCAACAGAACACAGTACCCAGACCCACCGCCTCAACAGAACACAGTACCCAGACCCACCGCCTCAACAACACAGTATCCAGACCCACCGCCTCAACAGAACACAATAACCAGACCCGACCCACCGCCTAACAGACAACAATACCCAGACCCACCGCCTCAACAGAGCACAGAACACAGTACCAATCCACCGCCTCAACAGAACACAGTACGCAGAAACCACTGCCTCAACAGAGACAGCACCCAGACCCACTCCTCAACAGAGCACAGTACCAGACACCGCCTCAACAGACACAGTACCCAGACCCACCGCCTCAACAGAACACAGTACCCAGACCCACTTCCTCAACAGAACACAGTACCCAGAACCACTGTCAACAGAACACAGTACCCAGACCCACTGCCTCAATAGAACACAGTACCCAGAACCACTGCCTCAACAGAACACAGTACCCAGAACCACTGCCTCAATAGAACACAGTACCCAGACCCACTGCCTCAACAGAACACAGTACCCAGACCTGGACCCACCACCTCAATAGAACACACGTGTTCCATGTGTCCAGCATTTGACTGCAAGAGTCACAGGGTATTCTCTAATGGAATCAGAGAGGCTGTCTTTTTGAATGGATGCTGGCTATTGAATCATGTATGTGCTGCTTGTGTGTGTGTGGTGTGTGTGTGCACCTGTGTTTCTCTCCCCAGGTGCGGCCCATGGCCTGTCGTCGGTGCTGCAGATGCTGCTGTGTTACCAGGAGGTGCTGAATGGAGGGGACAGGGATCTGGTCTGGCAGAGTGTGGACTTCCTCATGAACCAGGAGCAGAACTGTAACTAGCCAGCCGAGCTGGGAGCCATGACAGAGAGGGAGAATGAGCTGGTGCACTGGTGCCATGGAGCCCCAGGTACACTTTCAATCTGGCTCTTAATTGATTGATGTACTGATTTAGATAAGGTAAGTGGTTTCCCAGGTTTCCAATGTAATTGATGCTCATGCCTCTTCCCAGGTGTAGCCTACCTCTTTGCCAAAGCCTACCTGATCAATAGGAAGCCCCAGTACCTAGACACATGCATCCGCAGTGGGGAGCAGGTGTGGCAGAAGGGCCTGCTGAAGAAAGGTCCAGGGATCTGCCATGGGGTGGCAGGCAGTCCCTACGTCTTCATGTTACTGTACCGCCTCACAGGGAACTCCAAATACATCTACCGTGCTCAGAGGCATGGAGGCTCAGTTGGAGCCTCTCTCTCTTTCTCTGTCTCCTGTACTCTTCTAATATCTAATTTCTTTGTTTATCTCCCCTTATCTCACCCTTGATGAAAGTCCATAGCTTCTAGTGGCTTCCTCTCCTTGGTCTGCACTGATCTGAAAACACAGGCTGGGTTAAAGCAACGTAGTGGATTCCTTGCAGTGTAGTGCTTTCACCTGACGTGCTCTTTCACATCAGCGCATATGTGGAGATAGGACATGAGAAGAGGAAGCAACTTTTGACTATTGAGATGCAACCCCCTGTCCTGCCTCACCCTCACCAAAGATACTGTATATAATGACGAGATGATTTTGTCTCCACCCTAACAATGGGAGTCGTTGTCCCAAAGGTGGGAAGACAGTCGATATGCTTATCAGTCTGCTTATTAAGCTCAATGAGCCCATAGAAACACATTGAATAACACTGCGTGGACAGATGTTGACGGTAGTGGACCCACAAGCTTCGCCTCTTCCTCTGCCCTGACCCAAGTATCCTCTTTTCTCCCCACAGGTTTGCAGGTTTCCTGTTTACGGAAGAGTTCAAGGTGGGCTCCTGCTCAGTCACCAGTGTTTATAGTCTGTTTGAGGGCCTGTCTGGAACCGTTTGCTTCTTGGTTGACCTCCTTCAGCCCGACCAATCAGAGTTCCCACTCTTCAGTGTGTTTGTGTGATTAAGGCTACGGTTGAACAATGCATCCTTCCTTCCTCCTTACATTACAAGGATGGCTCACCACAGAATTAAAACTTGAACTGGTTATGTGATCACTGATTGTTCTTTTAWTATTGTGAAGTGTTTATGTGATTCTTAGATGAACTGTGTTGTTAATATCTGAGGGTGAGGGTGTCGCTATCAACGTGGGACATTTCTCCCACAACATCTATGCTCTGCTGACATTGACGTTCTGCTTTATTTCCTGTCAGGTGAAAATACGAAGGCCTCCCTTTCAAATCAAATCAATTTTATTGGTCACATACACATGGCTAGCAGATGTTAATGCGAGTGTAGCAAAATGCTTGTGCTTCTAGTTCCAACAGTGCAGTAATATCTAACAAGTAATCTAACAAATTCACAACAACTACCTTATACACACAAATGTAAAGGGATGAATAAGAATAGAATGTTACATATTAAAGTATAGTGGATGAGCAACGGCCCGTATGGCAAAGCAGATGCAGTAAATGGTATAGAATGCAGTATATACAGTTGAAGTGGGAAGTTTACATACACCTTAGCCAAATACATTTAAACTCAGTTTTTCACAATTCCTGATATTTATTCCTAGTAAAAATTCCCTGTCTTAGGTAAGTTAGAATCTCCACTTTATTTTAAGAATGTGAAATGTCAGAATAATAGTAGAGGGAATGATTTATTTCAGCTTCATTTCTTTCATCACATTCCCAGTGGGTCAGAAGTTTACAAAACACTCATTAGTATTTAGTAGCATTGCCTTTAAATTGTTTAACTTGGTTCAAATGTTTTGGGTAGCCTTCCACAAGCTGGGTGAATTTTGGCCATTCCTCTTTTTTAATTTTATTATTATTATTCATTTTTTTTTACCCCCTTTCTCCCCAATTTTCGTGGTATCCAATCACTAGTAATTACTATCTTGTCTCATCGCTACAACTCCCGTACAGGCTCGGGGAGAGACGAAGGTCGAAAGCCATGCGTCCTCCGAAGCACAACCCAACAAGCCGCACTGTTCTTAACACAGCGCGCCTCCACCCGGAAGCCAGCCGCACCAATGTGTCGGAGGAAACACCGTGCACCTGGCCCCCTCGGTTAGCACGCACTGCGCCCGGCCCGCCACAGGAGTCGCTGGAGCGCGATGGAACAAGGATATCCCTACCGGCCAAACCTCCCTAACCCGGACGACGCTAGGCCATTGTGCGTCGCCCCACGGACCTCCGGTCGCGGCCGGCTGCGACAGAGCCTGGCGCGAACCCAGAACTCTGGTGGCGCAGCTAGCGCTGCGATGCGTGGCCCTAGACCACTGGCCGCCACCCGGGAGGCCCCCGGCCCATTCCTCTTGACAGAGCTGGTGTAACTGAGTCAGGTTGTAGGCTCCTTGCTCGCAAACACTTTTTCAGTTCTACCCACACATTTTCTATGGGATTGAGGTCAGGGCTTTGTGATGGCCCTCCAATACCTTGACTTAGTTTGTCCTTAAGCCATTTTGGCACAACTTTGGAAGTATGCTTGGGGTCATTGTCCATTTGGAAGACCCATTAGCGACCAAGCTTTAACTTCCTGACTGATGTCTTGAGATGTTGCTTCAATATATCCACATCATTTTTCTTTCCTCATGATGCCATCTATTTTGTGAAATGCACCAGTCCCTCCTGCAGCAAAGCACCCCCACAACAAGATGCTGCCACCCCCGTTTTCAGTTGGGATGGTGTTCTTCGGCTTGCAAGCCTCCCCCTTTTTCCTCCAAACATAACGATGGTCATTGTGGCCAAACAGTTCTATTTTTGTTTCATCAGACAGAGGACATTTCTCCAAAAAGTACGATCTTTGCTCCCATGTGCAGTTGCAAAGCGTAGTCTGGCTTTATGTGTTTTTAGGGAAGTGGATTCTTCCTTGCTGGAGCGGCCTTTCAGGTTATGTCGATATAGGGACTCGTTTTACTGTGATATAGATACTTTTTGTAACTGGTTTCCTCCAGCATCTTCACAAAGATCCTTGCTGTTGTTCTGGGATTGATTTGCACTTTTGCACCAAAGTATGTCATCTCTAGGAGACAGAACGCGTCTCCTTCCTCAGCGGTATGATGGCTGGCGTGGTCCATGGTGTTTATACATGTGTACTATTGTTTGTAGCAGATGAACGTGGTACCTTCAGGCATTTGGAAATTGCTCCCAAGGATGAACCAGACTTGTGGAGGTCTCCATTTTTTTCTGAGTTCCTGGCTGATTTCTTTTGATTTTCCAATGATGTCAAGCAAAGAGGCACTGAGTTTGAAGGTAGGCTTGAAATACATCCACAGGTACACCTCCAATTGAATCAATGATGTCGAATTAGCTATGCAGAGCTTTCTGCAAGCCATGACATCATTTTCTGGAATTTTCCAAGCTGTTTAAAGGCAGTCAACTTAGTGTATGTAAACTTCTGACACACTGGAATTGTGCTATTAAGTGAAATAATCTGTCTGAACAATTGTTGGAAAAATTACTTGTGTCATGCACAAAGTAGATGTCCTAACCGACTTGTCAAAACTATAGTTTGTTAACAAGAAATGTGTGGAGTGGTTGAAAAACGAGTTTTAATGAATCCAACCTAAGTGTATGTAAACTTCCGACTTCAAATGTACATATGAGATGAGTAATGTAGGATATGAAAACATTATTAAAGTGGCGTTATTTAAAGTGACGAGTGATACCTTTATTACATTCATTTATTGAAGTGGTCAGAGATTTGAGTCTGTATGTTGGCAGCAGCCTCTCTATGGCTGTTTAACAGTCTGATGGCCTTGAGATAGAAGCTGTTTTACAGTCTCAGTACAGTCTCAGTATTTTTGGCCTTTCTGTGACATCGGKTRYTGTAGGTGTCCTGGAGGGCAGGTAGTTTGCCCCCAGTGATGCATTGTGCAGACCGCATTACCCTCTGGAGAGCCTTGCGGTTGAGGGCGGTGCAGTTGCMGTACCAGGCGGTGATACAGCCCGACAGGATGCTCTCGATCATCCTTTAGATGATAATGTACAGTGGCGCAGTGGTCTAAAACACTGCATCTCAGTACAAGAGGTGTCACTGCAGTACTTGGTTCGAATCCAGGCTGCATCACTTCTGGCCGTGATAGGGCCCGTCGTTGTGGACTATGAATCCCATTGTTCGGGCGGAGACACAAGCATCTCGACATTATATCCAGTTTCTCTGTTTACTGTGCTAATGCAAATACAAATAAGAGTAATGGAGAGCACTGTATAATACGGCATACTTAGCATACTGATAGGTATTAGGCCTACACAGATCAACACATGGTTCACTTGAGGGTGCTGTTAAAATAGGTCCAAATATCATCATTAGTAATCTCGATCAACTCAAACCATTGTTTATCACCTGGGAACTCTTGCAACTTTATTGCAACTTTCTTAAGACGCATTAAACGGAGGTTTTAACATGAGCCATTTGCTTCACTGTATGGCAACAGCCGTACATTCATTTGTACCCTGATATTTGGTGAGCTACTCTCCAGTTGAAAAATGCCCAATTTCTTATGGACGCTATCTGTGATGTTACTCTCTGAACTGGCCTTACTTGAGAACACTAGATTAGACTGTATCTGTGACGCAATTTTTGGGGGAGGAAATCTGTTGAGGTCAATGTTTCCATGTGTTGCATTGTCAATATGTAGATAGCCTAAAGGCTTCCTGGTCTTTAAAGATAACCTCTTGATAATGTATACTGTATACTATAATGTGGGCCTATTGATATTTTCATGTAAAGCCTCCTGTAATATTGTGGCATTTTTTCCTTAAATGTGTAATTTATTGATTTGCAGGATCACTAAAGCCTTCCAAATTGAGGATAATTACTGTTATTTTTGTTGTTGTTGAACAGCGATGAGGGCGCCTCTGAATGTGTTTTTATCATTAGTTCTCCGCACACATGAGCGCAATGCGAGCTCACCGCGCCACCTACCGGTCCTTTCCGGAACAACACCACTAGGCGAGAAAAAGCCTGTCAAATAGATGAGCCCTAGACACAGCAAGCGCTCGACAGGAGAGCATCTCCCTCTCGGAGTCGGCTCTCGGTTAATGCACGATGGTAGGGAAGAGCGGCCCGCCTTCCCCGATGGCTGAGTGAGTGAGGATGCGACTCCCCAGCTCCATATTTGTGTCGGTGTCTCTGTTCACGGCTGAGACCACGGCAGCCCTCTACCTCAGCTCCACATACCGCTCCGACGGCGACCAGATCTGGCAAGGGCTCACCCTCCTCTTCACCCTAGTAACGTCGGTGCTCGTGCAGCTAACGCTCACCTTCATTCACCGGGACCTTAGCAGGGACCGACCGCTTGTTCTGCTGCTTCACATCCTGCAGCTCGGACCCATCGTGAGGTAAGTGGCCGGTGGAAGAGGGGAGAGAGCTGTGCTCTCCTACAGTTTCCCGTTATTTATGTGCGCTCTACCATCACCACACCGAGCCACCTCCAGATCCGTAGCATCATGCAGTTGTAAGTARGCTAGTCCACCACTGCTGATCTCTAAAGCTGCCTGGCAAAGATTGTACAATATCTCGCCTTGAATGAAAAGGTTTGGTAGACAATGACCAAACCGTGGCTGAAATGCGTGACAACGTCGTGGGTGATTCAATGTTGTTTCAATACAATGGAGATTTAAATTCCCTCACCTGTCGGGGGAATGCTCAATGTGTGACCTCATAAGAAGATTATAGACTGACGATGGAGAATCGGAGCGCAACGTGTCAGTCTTGCTGTATTTGTTGTTGTGGCCCTTTTGTCTCTTGCTACAGGCCACAACACACACTGCGCCGTGCGCAGTAGGGCCTGCAGAGCCAGGGGCGGATTTAGTCATTTGGATGCCCCAGGCAGAGCCCAGGTTTTACAACCTGGACTCAGGGGCAGAGATAACGTTGTAAGCGTTTATCTGGAACACTCGAAATAGTATGATATGTTAAGTTTAGTATGGCATGTATTAAGTTGTGGATGTCCATCATCCATTTTGTATGATATATTATGATCACAATATGACAAATGGCAATTCCTACAATATGTTACAAATTGCAATTCGTACAATATGTTACGAATTTGCTAAATGTATGATATCTTACGAATTCCAATGTTAGCATTCTAATGTTAGCATAGCTAGGTGGCTAATGTTAACTAGGCTAGGGGTTAGGGGTTAAGGTTAGGGTTAATGTCAGCAGAGGCTCCTCAGAGGAGGAAAGGGAGGACAATCCTACTCAGTGAATTTCCTAAAAATAAAAATAGTGAAACATTAAAAAAGTTAGCCTTTTTAGATAAAACTATACTAAATATATTAATGTCACCAAACKGATTAAAACACACTGTTTTGGAATGAAGGTCTACTGTAGCCCCAACAGCACTCTTTGGGGTTGCACCATRGTGTAGCCAGAGGACAAGCTATTTACTATCCACCTCAGGGTACATTGACTTTAATACAAAACCTATTGAACCCCATTCATAGACTTACACAGTAATTATTAAGACTTACGGAGGATGTCCTCCAGCCTATCAGAGCTCTTGCAGCATGAACTGACATGTTGTCCAYCCAATCAAAGGATCAGAGAATGAATCTAGTACACAAAGCTACAGCTACCTAGCACTGCAGTGCATAAAATGTGGTRAGTAGAGATAGACAATAGTTGAACAGTTTTGAACAAATTAATTTATAAAAAAATTAAGGAGAAGCAGCAGAGAGAGAGAGCTATATATATATATATATTTTTTTTAACTTCCACTTACATAACTAGCTAATGCAGCTCGCTAATTTAGCCTACTCAAACACCCAGCTCAAAAAGAGAGAAATGCTATTTATATTAGCTGGCTATCCAACACCGGAACTCTTCCAAGTCAAGGTAAACTTTCGGTTTTATTAATTTATTGCCACTGGGGCCCGCCGGTGTAACTGCTAAACTGCTTGCTTTACACTGTACTGCGTGATTGTAGCGGGTTTACTAACACATTAGTTCTAGTAGCTATGTTGACTATGACATTAGCTAATATGGTGACATTGACAACGATGTAGGCTGTGTGTAGTGGTTAGCGGTTATGGTATGAAGGTTTGGATTGAATCGTTTTTTTTGCCTGGTCACAGAGAGCTGTTGTGTTGTGCACTGAATTCCACAAGCGAAGGGAAAATGTGAGAGAAGGAGAGCAGGTAGATGCGAGAAGGAATAATACAACGAGCAAAGTGATGTTGCTGTTTGTATGTGGCTGCTATGAAAGTGAACTGTGTGTGCGGGTGATCTGTTGAAAACGTTTCTTAAACAGAAAGAAACGGGGATAAACCTACCAGAATTTGTCCTTGTTTGCAACTGTTTGGACTAATGATTACACCCTAGATCAGCTAGATGCAGGCAAGAGTGGGCAAGGCAATATTGAATGTGTCACTGTCTGTCACCTTGGTTACTCCAATTGTCTCTCGACCTGTGCAACTACGTTATAAACTTTCATTCTTAGGCTAGGTTGTAGCAACCTCATGATGGGTATAGGGAAAATGATCATGTAGTAGCCTAAACCTATCGATGTTACATTACATTGAGCTGGGTGAATGGAATATGAATGAGGGGGGTGGCCTTGCGTGGAGCCTCAAGCGGAGMAATTATAAAAAATTAATTATTCCAAGTATTATTTGTTTTAAATTTTGCCMAGCTCACAAGACCCCTTGATGATGTGAGGCCTGAGGCAATTGCCTATTCTGCCTTATGGCAAGTCCACCACTGTGGAGAGCTGATCAATAGGCCTAGTCCCATGATCAATAKAGCACACCGCAAACCACTGCAGCACCGCATGAACAACACACCAACCGTTTTAGCTGCATAGGGAGCCTTGATTTAAAGACCCTGGAATGCGACCGACCATTGRCCACTCATTACTCTAATCAAATTCCCTAAATAACACATAGGCCTATCAATATACAGTAAATTCATTATGTAGGCGCTAACTGAAAATATATCAAATTTGTCCTTGCTATAGCTGTCTGAGCAATAATCCACAGTGCAGGCCTATTGTGAGATATGAACTTGTGTTTTGTTTATATGTCTATTGTCCATGAAAGCAGCTCAGTATTCCCATGACTGGTGTTGAATCAGAGGTAATATAACACCCATAGCCATAATCTTCTCCTGCTGAGTCTCTGTTGCTTAATGATTTTCTTGACCTCCCATGGCTCTGCTGTCTTTGTGTGGGAGGGCAAACCTCCAAGAATGCCTCGACAGTTCTGTCCTACTGGGAAAAAAAGGTATACGCAAACGCGCTTCAGGCCAGCTTAAATGAAAARGGGGGATCAGGTGCTCGACTGAGGGACTTGAAAATCCAAAGAACATTCCTTCAACTGGTGACTATCCGGGAGAATAAAGAAAGAATAAAGAGGATCACTGTTTCTGTGTAAATCTGATAGATTTATTGACAAGACAAACAGTTATGTCCTACTGTCATGGTCCCTGACCAATAAATAACTAAGCTGGAATAGCAGTGACTATGCAGTATGTATCCCTGAATAACCCCAATACGTATATAGTTCCTATATACCCCATAATAGGCCAGGCCCTACCCTGTCCCAGACACTTAGTTATCAGTTATCAGTTATCAGTAAGCCCAGTGCTGGCCTGGCCATCTGCCCTTCATGGCCAGACTCAGTAGGAATTTATACTAATCCCATCTCTAGAGAGACACACTGACCACAGTTCTTCCTACTGGATGGATGCACCAAATAATCACAGACACGCACAGTTTTGGAATCTGCAAACCAGAGGACTACAGAATACACCCACCCAATAGCTCCAGAATACACCCACAATGGAACTCACCAGAGCCTTCTGCAATGGAATATGCAAATAGTAGTATCCTTGGGTATTGCCCTTGGACTCAAGGTGCTCAGTTGATTTGAGTTTCACTGACCAGGGCCGTAACAACATATGAGGACACCGAGGTCCGGACCTCAGTAATTTTGTCTAATTTGAAGAGAAAAAAAATTATACAAATATAAATGTTATACACAATAAAGAAAATAATTTACGAATCAACATCTAAATATTGATCCCAGCGCTGATCAAAGCTCAGAAAGCTTATTTTCTTAATCTGACTGAGTTCTAATCACACAGGTCTGCCTCTTTGCGAATGAGTGGAATCATGAACAGTGGTTTGTTTTTTATGTTCGCCTGCGTCCGCCCGATTTGCCTTTTTAGCAGCACATTCATCACTCTCTCAAACTGCTTACTCCGCCCTCTCACGGCACAGGCCAAGGGACTGAGACGATAAACTAACCACCCCATCTCGGAGCCGACTCAAGTAGGCAACTAGAGACGCTGCTGACATTGTGTTTGCGAGATCCCGGACAAAAGGCCACTTTAAAACCGTCCTGCGACCCAAGCCGTGTCAACAGACATCCCCCCCAAACAAACAAAAACCGACTCTCTGAGAATGCACAACTGATAAATAGTCACTTTTAGATATGTCAGTCAGTCAGGGGCCAGTTGCCAGCAGATACTTCTATTGCAATAATGTTGAGGGGCTCTGGCTAGTATTATTTAGCCAGCTAAGCCACTACATCACTGATATTAATAGAGAATCGTAGTCATATTCTAATCATTCATGTGAATGTGATAATACCACAGAGTTTCTAAACCCAGAGGCGCAACAACGTGAGACTTCCGGGRACGCTTGCAAAACAGACCAAGCAGACCAGGCCGGGGTTTGGGGTTTATATTTAGTTGGGGTTTGAGAAGTGATAGATTATTCTTTGGTTGTTCATTTTCTCGAAATCTAAAAGCACAACCTAGATTTGAGGCAATGTCTTAAGTAGTTGAACATGTTATTACTTCAACCTCGTTTTCATTTTTGTATAAAAAAAACCTTTTTCAAATCAAATCATATTTGATTTGTCACATGCGCCGAATACAACAGGTGTAGACCTTACAGTGAAATGCTTGCTTACAAGCCCTTAACCAACAATGCAGTTAAGAAAATACATTTAAAAAAGTAAGAGATAAGAATAACAAATAATTAAAGAGCAGCAGTAAATAACAATAGCAGGACCATATACAGGGGGTACTGGCTAGTCAATGTACGGGGGCACCGGTGTCGAGGTAATTGAGGTAATATGTAGGTTGAGTTATTAAAATGGCTATGCATAGATAATAACAGAGAGTAGCAGCAGCGTTCCAGAGGGGGGGAGGCAATGCAAATAGTCTGGGTAGCCATTTCATTAGATCTTCAGGAGTCTTATGGCTTGGGGGTAGAAGCTGTTTWGAAGCCTCTTGGACATAGACTTGGCGCTCTGGTACCGCTTTCCGTGCGGTAGCAGGGAGAACAGTCTGTGATTAGGGTGGCTGGAGTCTTTGACCATTTTTAGGGCCTTCCTCTGACACCGCCTGGTATAGAGGTCCTGGATGGCAGGAAGCTTGGCCCAGTGATGTACTGGGCCGTACGCACTACCCTCTGTAGTGACTTGCGGTCGGAAGCCGAGCAGTTGCCATACCAGGCAGTGATGCAACCAGTCAGGATGCTCTCAATGGTGTAGCTGTATAACCTTTTGAGTATCTGAGGAAACATACCAAATCTTTTCAGTCTCCTGAGGGGGAATAAGAACAAATTCTTATTTACAATGACAGCCTACCCCGGCCAAACCATAACCTGGACGAGTCTGGGCCAATTGTGCGCCGCCCTACGGGATTCCCAATCACGTCCGGTTGTGATACAGCCTGGAATCAAACCAGGGTCTGTAGTGATGCCTCCAGCACTGAGATGCAGTGCCTTAGACCGCTGCGCCACTTGGGAGCCCCTATCTATAACAGTGGACACTCACTGACACTATAGCTAGCCTGGGGGTATGTGTGATGTTGTGTTTCCTAGTTGAACAGATGGATGGATATGTGGTGTCATACATCACTCAAAGCTGATGGGGTGTTGTTGAATAATGCTTGTCAGTGACGGCCTCTGGATATATGGCCTGCATCTYTTGAGTCTAAAATGTAATGATGGGTCTAAAAGCATGTATCTCTGACTCACGCCCTTGCTCCTCCATTGCACAGGCAGTTCTAAGACTAGCACATGTTGCTGCTTCCTGGTTCTTATCTGTGATAACACAAGTGGAGAAGGGAGGGTATCAGTCTGCACAGAAGCAGAAAGCCACATCCTGAAAACATACAGCATACACTAGACTGTGAAGTGAGGCCAAATGACCAAAGTTTACATTTCTGCTTCTGGAATGTTTGGAGATGTTTAAATGAATAGTTTTAATTACATTTATTTGAAAGGGGCAGTACACAGGAAACAAGTGCCACCATGTGCCAGATTTAGACAAGAGGGCAATTCCCATCGACTCCCTGGGCAGGTGGTTAAAAGCAGCTTCATCTAAATTGCTTTGTTGATGTCTTTCTCCATTAACATGATTGAGTTACCCATTTTGACTTATTAATTTATATTTTATTCACTCTCACCCTAGCTGCTCCAGTTCTCCATTACAAGCCTGTGATCACTTTCCTACTGTTGTAATTATGTTCCAAAGCCAGTCCCTTGCCTGCATTCTCTAGTTTACCACTACACACACACACGCCATTCCACACACACACACACACACACACACACACACACACACAACACACACACACACACACACACACACAACACACACACACACACACACACACACCATCACACACACACACACACACACCACACACACACCACACACACAACAACACAAATTCATCATACGAGCTCTAAATGGAAATGCTATGCGACCCTGGGACACTAATCCCTTAATTGCAATTTCAATAACGCTTCATCATCAAGTAGCTAGGATGACGGACTGTTATGTAGTAGTAGGCCCAAAGAATGATTTTCTTCCCATGTGACCTGAAACTATTCTGATATCTATAGGCCTCAGGCTCAGTTTCCTTGTCAGGGCATACTGGTCAAGTAAAATGCCTGGGCCTAGACTACTACTGTATGAGCATACTGATACGGTGAGGCTCTCTGATGGATTAGCAAGTGTAGTTGCTAAAGCTGTTAGGTATTAGTGATAGGGTTAGCAGAGAGTTAGAGTTAAGCAGCGCAGCCTTTATAGCGTGAAGGCATACTAATTACCACTTATGCGTGTCACTGGGACCCTGTTTAGCCTGATAAACAGCCTGTCCCCACTGGCCCTGTGACCGTAAACTCCCTCGCTGTCTTTTATTGGGCGCTGTGGACCAGAGCTGCTTTACCCAGACAAGTGAATGAGTTATCACGCCCGGCCACAGCCCAGTCGACACACCCGCCCACCCGGGCCTTTAGTCTTTAGCCGCATGGAAGATGTGACTGCCTGAGTCGACTGCTCTACTGAGAAAGCCGGTTAGTCATGTTGACTAATGTGTGGAGCTGGCAACTGGTCGAACTCACGGATAGAGTTGGTTTACCTATGGGACGTATAGATCCAGCTGGCCTGTGATAGTTGTGTTTGATGTTGATAGTGTTGTTATGTTGATAGTGTTGTTTAATGTTGATAGTGTTGCAGGTGGTGTTTATGTTGATAGTGATGCAGGTGGTGTTTATGTTGATAGTGTTGCAGGTGGTGTTTATGTTGATAGGTGAACACGTTTAAATGTTTTACTCACGTCAGCCACAGAGAAGGCGAGGGCAGGGCGCAGTCTTTGTTAGCGGGCCGTGACGGTGGCACTGTATTATCCTCAAAGCGGGCAAAGAAGGTGTTTAGTTTGTCTGGAAGCATGACGTCGGTGTCCGTGACGTGGYTGGTTTTCTTTTTGTAGTCCATGATTTCCTGTAAACCCTGCCACATACGTCTTGTGTCTGAGCCGTTGAATTGCTACTCCACCTTGTCCCTGTACTGGCATTTCGCTTGTTTGATTGCCTTGCGGAGAGAATAACTACATTGTTTATATTCAGTCATGTTCCCAGACCTCTTTCCATGGTTAAAATTCTGTGGATTGCGCTTTCAGTTTTGCGCGAATGCCGACATCCATCCACAGTTTCTGGTTAGGGTAGGTTTTAATAGTCACAATAGGTACAACTTCTCCAATCCACTTCTTTATAAACGCACTCACCGAGTCAGCGTAAAGGTCGATGTTGTTCTCTGAGGCTGACCGGAACATATTCTAGTCCGCGTGATCAAAACAATCTTGAAGCGTGGCTTCCGATTGGTCGGAAGCGTTGAATGGTTCTCTTCACTCGTACATCCTGTTTGAGTTTCTGCCTATAAGACGGTAGGAGCAAGATGGCTTTGTGGGCTTTGTATGCATTGCGAAAGTTAGAGTAGCAGTGGTCGAGGGTATTGCTCATGCACGTAGCACAATCAATATGCTGGTAGAATTTAGGTAGGCTTGTTCTCAAATTTGCTTTGTTAAAATCCCAGGCTACAATAAATGCAGCCTCAGGATATATGGTTTCCAGTTTGCATATAGTTCAGTGAAGTTCCTTGAGGGCCACTTGGTGTCTGCTTGAGGGGGAATGTACAAAGCTGTGACTATAACTGACGAGAATTCTCTTGGTAGGTAAAATGGCCGGCATTTGATTGTAAGGAATTCTAGGTCGGGTGAGCAGAAGGACTTGAGTTCCTGTATGTTGTTATGATTACATCATGAGTCGTTAATCATGAAGCATACACCTCCACCCTTCCTCTTCCCAGAGAGGTGTTTATCTCTGTCGGCACAATGCATGGAGAAGSCTGGTGGCTGAACTGATTCCGACAACATATCCAGAGAGAGCCATGTTTCCGTGAAGAACCATGTTTCCGTCTCTCTGGAAGGCAACCCTTGCTCGAATTTCGTCTACCTTGTTGTCAAGAGACTGAACAGAGGATCCACTTCGGGAAAGTCGTATTCCTGGTCGTAATGTTGGTAAGTTGATGTTGCTCTTATATCCAATAGTTCTTCCCGACTGTAGTGTTGCAGGTGGTGTTTATGTTGATAGTGCTGCAGGTGGTGTTTATGTTGATAGTGTTGCAGGTGGTGTTTATGTTGATAGTGCTGCAGGTGGTGTTTATGTTGATAGTGTTGCAGGTGGTGTTTATGTTGATAGTGATGCAGGTGGTGTTTAGTTGATAGTGTTTGCAGGTGTGTTTATGTTGATAGTGATGCAGGTGGTGTTTATGTTGATAGTGAGCAGTGGTGTGTTTATGTTGAGTTGGGATGCAGGTGGTGTTTATGTTGATAGTGTGCAGGTGGTGTTTTATGTTGATAGTGATGCAGGTGGTTGTTTTATGTTGATAGTGTTAATGCGAGGTGGTGTTTTATGTTGATAGTGTTGCAGGTGGTGTTTATGTTGATAGTGATGCAGTGTGTTTATGTTGATAGTGGTTGCAGGTGGGTGGTTTATGTTGATAGTGGCAGGTGGTGTTTATGTTGATAGTGAGTTGCAGTGGTGTTTTAATGTTGATAGTGATGCAGGTGGTGTTTATGTTGATAGTGTGCAGTGGTGTTTATGTTGATAGTGATGCAGGTGGTGTTTATGTTGATAGTGATGCAGGTGGTGTTTATGTTGTAGTGTTTGCAGGTGGTGTTTATGTTGATAGTGTGCAGGTGGTGGTTTAATGTTGATAGTGGTGCAGGTGGGTTTATGTTGTGATGTGGAGTGTGTGGTGTTTATGTTGATAGTGATGCAGGGTGGTGTTTATGTTGATAGTGATTGATGGTGGTGTTTACGTGAGATGGAGTGTGCAAGGTGTGTTATGTTGATAGTGTGCAGGTGGTGTTTATGTTGATAGTGATGCAGGTGGTGTTTATGTTGATTGAGTGTTTGCAGTGGTGGTTTATGTTGATAGTGATGCAGGTGGTTTTATGTTGAAGTATGCAGGGTGGTTTATTTATGTGTCAGGTGGTGTTATGTGACTAGTGTGCAGGTGGTGTTTATGTTATAGTGTTGCAGGTTGTGTTTATGTTGATAGTGATGCAAGGTGGTGTTTATGTTGATAGTTGAGTTGCAGGTGGTGGTTATGTTGAATAGTTGATGAGGTGGTGTTTATGTTGATAGTGTGCAGGTGGTGTTTATGTTGATAGTGATGCAGGTGGTGTTATGTTGATAGTGATGCAGGTGGTGTTTATGTTGAATAGAGTTGCAGGTGGTGTTTATGTTGATAGTGATGCAGGTGGTGTTTATGTATATGAGCAGGTGGTGTTTATGTTGATAGTGATGCAGGTGGTGTTTATGTTGATAGTGATGCAGGTGGTGTTTATGTTGATAGTGTTGCAGGTGGTGTTTATGTTGATAGTGATGCAGGTGGTGTTTATGTTGATAGTGAGCAGGTGGTGTTTATGTTGATAGTGTTGCAGGTGGGTGTTTATGTTGATAGTGATGCAGGTGGTGTTTATGTTGATAGTGATGCAGGTGGTGTTGTGTTTGATAGTGATGCATGGTGTTTATGTGATAGTGATGCAGGTGGTGTTTATGTTGATAGTAGATGCAGGTGGTGTTATGTGATAGTGTGGCAGGTGGTGTTTATGTTGATAGTGATGCCAGGTGGTGTTTATGTGATAGTGATTGCAGGTGTGTTTTATGTTGATAGTGATGCAGTGGTGTTTATGTTGATAGTGATGCAGGTGGTGTTTTGTTGATAGTGATGCAGGTGGTGTTTATGTTGATAGTGATGCAGGTGGTGTTTATGTTGATAGTGATGCAGGTGGTGTTTATGTTGATAGTGATGATAGCGATGTGCGTTTTTCTAGTAGTGCCATATGTGTGAAGATGCTGTTGGTAAGGGAGCTCCGTATCTATGGCTGTTCATTGATGTTTGTTTTTGTTTCTATTGTTGTATGTTATCATCAATGGATTCTAGAGGCTGTATTTTCCAGCGTTTGCAGGATTTTTATTTATTTTTTATTTATTTCACCTTTATTTAACCAGGTAGGCTAGTTGAGAACAAGTTCTCATTTGCAACTGCGACCTGGTCAAGATAAAGCAAAGCAGTTCGACACATACAACAACACAGAGTTACACATGGAATAAACAAACATACAATCAATAATACAGTTGAAAAATATATATACAGCATGTGCAAATGAGGTAGGATAAGAGAGGTAAGGCAATAAATAGGCCATGGTGGCGAAGTAATTACAATATAGCAATTAAACACTGGAATGGTAGAATGTGCAGAAGATGAATGTGCAAGTAGAGATACTGGGGTGCAAAGGAGCAAGATAAATAAATAAATACAGTATGGGGATGAGGTAGATTGGATGGGCTATTTACAGATGAGCTATGTACAGGTGGAGAGATCTGTGAGCTGCTCTGACAGCTGGTACTTAAAGCTAGTGAGGGAGGCAAGTCTCCAGCTTCAGTGATTTTTGCAGTTCGTTCCAGTCATTGGCAGCAGAGAACTTGAAGGAGAGGCGGCCAAAGGAAGAATTGGCTTTGGGGGTGACCAGAGAGATATACCTGCGTGTGCTACGGGTGGGTGCTGCTAGGGTGACCAGTGAGCTGAGATAAGGCGGGGCTTTACCTAGCAGAGACTTGTAGATGACCTGGAGCCAGTGGGTTTGGCGACGAGTATGAAGCGACGGCCAGCCAACGAGAGCATACAGGTYGCAGTGGTGGGTAGTATATGGGGCTTTGGTGACAAAACGGATGGCACTGTGATAGACTGCATCCAATTTGTTGAGTAGAGTGTTGGAGGCTATTTTGTAAATTGAGCGTGGCTGAGGTGCACCCGTGACCAGCTCTGAAACAAGAGGATAAGATATTGTGTGAAAATACAGAAAAGTTCTTGCACACTGTTAAGAGTTTGAGACACTCCCATGGGTTTGGTATCCACAGCAGTGTTCATAATGTCTTCCACATCTTCCCTCTCGTTATTTTAGTATTTTTGTGCTGCTGTAGGTGTGTGGAGGCCTTGGGTACACTACTGCATGAATCATGTTTTATGTGTGTGTGTGTTTCTCTGCTGCTGTAGGTGTGTGGAGGCCTTGGGTACACCACTGCATGAATCATGTTTTATGTGTGTGTGTGTTTCTCTGCTGCTGTAGGTGTGTGGAGGCCTTGGGTACACTACTGCATTAATCATGTTTTATGTGTGTGTGTGTGTTCCTCTGCTGCTGTAGGTGTCTGGAGGCGTTCTGTATCTACGGCAGTGTGGGCCGGGTAGAGGAGCCTTATGTCAGCATCACGCGGAAGCGCCAGATGCCCAGGGGGGGCCAGTCTGAGGAGGTGGAGAGACAGGTGGGGCAGGCAGAGGGCAAGCTGTTCACCCACCGTGCCGCCTTCGCCCGCACCTCTGTCATCCAGGCCTTCCTGGGCTCCGCCCCCCAGCTCACCCTGCAGCTCTACATCTGTGTCCTGCAGCAGGGGGTGTCCATCGGCAGAGGTGAGTGGTGTGTGCGTGTGTGTGACTGTGTGTGTGACTGTGTGTGTGAGGTGGAGAAGTGTGACTTTTAGTTGTATGTTTCAACGTCAGTGTCTGTATATGTATGTGTTTCTATCCGTGTGTGTATGTTTTCTCTCTGTTTGATCACACTTGAGTCATCTTGAGTTCCATGCGTTGAGGGACAGAGGAGGCCCCCAGCTTTCTCAGTATATAGGAACCTCTTTGAGCCTGCACATGAACATAGTTGAGTTATATCTGCTGGTTACCCCCTATAGAGGCTCACTACAGAGATACAGTCCTTCCCCTAAATCCCTCCCCAGAGCAGTGTCACTGTGGTGTGGGCTGATTAGCTAAGTGCCATGTTGGAAATAAGCGGATGGTGTTTTCATGACTCAAAGTGGTATTACGCAACACTCTATAGCACTTTGCTATCAAGGTATTTTATTTAGATCACAGTCTTCAAACTCACTGTTTGAAATAACTGTTTTCGTCCACCACCTGAGTCATGATTATGCAAAATATAGCAACTAGTATCACAGACACATTTGAGTTATGTCACACAGTCTGCTAATACTTCCCTGTTTTATTTTCTGTTATTGAGAATGTCATTCCAGACTGAGGAACTGCTTTGCTGTGTGAGACTGAGTGTGACCAGAGGAAAAGCTTCAAGCTGTTTTGGCTGGTCAGGCAGAATCTGACAGTTCTATGCTATCAAAACAAAAGTGTCATATGTTGACGATGTGAACTATGGCACTTGATATTGCAAATGCTAATCTGTAAATTGATCCAGTGGATCTTGTTGCTATTGTAATGTGTGTACACATTCAAATTTCTCTCAGCCTATCACACAATGTTATGCAAATTAATTGCTGTATGTGATGATGCTGGGGGAGTGCTGAGTCGCAGTGGGTTTGGAGAGGCACTTGTGTGCGTCAGGTTAGTGTTGGGGTGCACTGTGTTCATCCAAATAAATTACAACTTCATTATTTAATGGAAAATCATCGTCCTAGACTGTTTATGCTAGTTAATAACCTACCTGTACGTTTCGGTGGCCTTACAGGCTCGTTACAATTGGTGGCAGCGGATTTTGGGATTAACAAATCAATTAGCTAACAGCAACTCACTCGTTTGGCTAACATTAGCTTGCTATCTGCATGGGAAAATGGAGGGAGAAGTCAAACAACCCGGGAACAGCAATCAACAACCGACAGATGGTGGTAGATCAGCCAGGTGCAAWGGACAGGCGGATTGACTGGCTGGCGTTCATGCCAGAATCTTTTGAGGGGAAAGAAGGCGAATGGACTGCTTGGATTGAACAGTTTGAGTTAGATCGTTTGAACTTTCCCATGCTTTCACTGAGGGGAAATTTGCAGAGATTTTGCAGAACTACAACAGTGTGAAAATGCTTTTGCAGCAGCATTTTGARCATGCTGACTGGAATCGTACCTTTTCTTCAGGACAGGAAACCTAAAGTGGGTGAGTGCATTCGTAAATTTGGCCATGATTTAGGCAGGCTAGCTTCAAGGGTTTACCCAGATTAGAGTGTGTGCGCACGTGATTGGCTTGCACGAGACCATTTTATTACACAAATTGGTTGCAGTGATCTTCGTATTCACCTGCGCAAGGCAGTACAAGAAATATTGGAAGAGGGAATTAGCATTGCTACAGAGCTTGATCAGATAAGACAGCTAGAATTGCTGGAAAGCCAAGACACTGCACAATACAAAGTGAACATGTGTGGGACAGGCGAGGTCACTCTGCCTCCAGTTGGAGACTGTCAGAGTTCCAAAAGAGATGTTTGAGTCATTGTGTGAGAGCTTGGCACAGTTGTGGTCCGAGGTACAACATCTGGCAGAGAAGGAGCCACATCAGAGGGAGGCGTATTAGAACAGAAGATCGTTTCCAGGGTCTTCTACAGCAGCAATGGGAGATCTAGGTTCCCCGGGAGCGACAGAGGACGACCTATGGCAGAGGCCTGCTGGATGAAAAAAGATTGCCCTGACGTGGAAAAGGACAGCACAGCATCGGCTTAAACTACACTCACAGCCGACCAGTCCACAGCAAGTGTTGTGGGGAGTGGGATTTAGCTTGAGTGCAAAATGGCTGAGTTCGAGTGTGAGGTCATGGTGGACTCGGGGGCCCAGGTTTCCATGGTACATGAACAGGTATGGAGAAATGCTACTGGAGATAASAGTGGTACACTGCAACCATACCACTGCACGGTTAAAGTAGCAAATGGACAGTTTCTCTCAGTCCTGGGGAGCTGGTCCACAGTCAWGAACRTTGACGGCCTGAAACTGACCAGGGACTTTGTCATTGTTAGTGACACAGACCAGTGTGCACTGATAGCGACAAACTTCCTGGTAAAATACGGGGCTGTACTTGATTTACAAAAGGAAACATGCTGTGTTTTGGGGAAGCGGATTACACTGATTTTCAGGGGAGAGGCATGGAGAGTGTATAAAGTGATGACTGACACGGTTATACCCTCCAGAAGTTACATATAAGTTGAGGGTACAGTAAACAATGACAAAATTGAGGATCTTCTTGAGCCGTGTGCTGAAGTCACTGATACAAGTTGGCAGCTCAGTGAAGGGGAAAATGCCAGTGCGTGTGAAGAATGTAACCCCTGAATCACAGTTACTGAGGGAGGGCACTGAACTGGGGTTTCTCTATCTGGGAGAAGGGTAGTGAAGACACTATCGTTGCTAGCCTACAGGATTCTAAACTGCCGCCGTACTCTCCCACCACAGCAAAGTGGGACGTAGAACAGTTAATGCAAGAGCTGAACATAGATTGCAGCCAGCTAACTGAGGTGCAGCTGAAAGCTGCAAAGGAAAAGGTGACACCGTCATAGGATGCCACCTTTCCAACAAGTCAGTTCATCACATTTCTGCCCTGCTGAAGCTGCCTCAGTTAACTGTAATTGTTATTATTATGAAGTGGAAGCGTCTCGGAGCAACAACGGCTCAGCAACAAAGTGGTAAGCCACACAATCTCACAGAACGGGACCGCGAGTGCTGAAGCGCGTAAAAATCGTCTGTCCTCAGTTGCAACACCCACTACCGAGTTCCAAACTGCCTCTGGAAGCAACGTCAGCACAAGAACTGTTCGTCGGGAGCTTCATGAAATGGGTTTCCATGGTCGAGCACCCGCATACAAGCCTAAGATCACCATGCGCAATACCAAGCGTCGGCTGGAGTGGTGTAAAGCACACCAGCATTGGACTCTGGAGCAGTGGAAACGTGTTCTCTGGAGTGATGAATCACACTTCACCATCTGGCATTCCAACGGACGAATCTAAGTTTGGTGAATGCCAGGAGAACGCTACCTGCCCGAATGCATAGTGCCAACTGTAAAGTTTGGTGGAGGAGGAATAATGGTCTGGGGCTGTTTTTCATGGTTCGGACTAGGCCCCTTAGTTCCAGTGAAGGGAAATCTTAAAGCTACAGCATACAACAGCTCCCAACTTTGTGGAAACAGTTTGGGGAAGGCCCTTTCCTGTTTCAGCATGACAATGCCTCCGTGCACAAAGCGAGGTCCATACAGAAATGGTTTGTCGAGATCGGTGTGGATGAACTTAACTGGCCTGCAGAAGAGCCCTGACCTCAACCCCATCGAACACCTATGGGATGAATTGGAACGCCGACTGCAAGCCAGGCCTAATTGCCCTGTTGTGGCTGAATGGAAGCAAGTCCCCGCAGCAATGTTCCAACATCTAGAGGAAAGCCTTCCAAGAAGAGAGGAGGCAGTTATAGCATCAAAGTGGGGGGCAACTCAATATTAATGCCCATGATTTTGGAATGAGATGTTCGACGAGCAGGTGTCCACATACCTTTAGTCATGTAGTGTATGTGCGAGAGTGTAGCACTGGTGAACTAGTCCAGCATAATATTAACACATGGGACACCAGGCCTATCAAAATCAGGTTCTGTGTGAATTACAGAAGGTTAAACAAGAACACTGTAAAATATGCATATCCACTTCCTATGATAGATGAGACCTTGAACTCTCTTGCCGGTGCTCAGTAGTTTTCCACTTTAGACTTAGCCAGTGGGTACTGGGAAGTCGAGATGCACCCTTCGAGATGCACCCTGAGGGTCGTAGCAATACTGCTTTTGTGACAAAGAGAGGGCTTTTCGAATTCCAGGTCATGGGGTTTTGGTTGACAAATTCTCCAAGCAGCTTCCTGCATCTCATGGACCTGGTGTTGGCTGACTTACAGTGGACAATATGTCTGGTGTACTTAGACGACATCATAGTGTTTGGTTGTACATTCCAAGAGCATGTGAAGCGCTTATACAAGATTTTCAGTAGATTGGAACAGTCAGGATTTAAGGTGAAACCATCTAAGTGCCATTTGTTCAGGTGACAGGTGAGCTACCTGGGACACATCATCTCGGCTGAGGGAGTGTCCACTGACCCCATGAAAACAGACAGTCAGGTCATGGGCTAGCCCCAAGTCACTGACAGAGACAGTCAGGTCATGGGCTAGCCCCGAGTCACTGACAGAGACAGTCAGGTCATGGCCTAGCCCCGAGTCACTGACAGAGACAGTCAGGTCATGGCCTAGCCCCGAGTCACTG
>NC_036839.1:37045458-37082901 GCF_002910315.2 Salvelinus sp. IW2-2015 | reverse complement strand
CTAGCCCCAAGTCACTGACAGAGACAGTCAGGTCATGGCCTAGCCCCGAGTCACTGACAGAGACAGTCAGGTCATGGCCTAGCCCCAAGTCACTGACAGAGACAGTCAGGTCATGGCCTAGCCCCRAGTCACTGACAGAGACAGTCAGGTCATGGCCTAGCCCCGAGTCACTGACAGAGGCAAGAAGCTTTTTAGGCCTGGCATCATACTACAGGAGGTTCAGACCAGATTTTGCAGCTTTGTCGGAGCCTTTGTACAGATTGACAGATAAGGGGAAAACGTTTGAGTGGAAAGCAGCATGTAAAGTGGCCTTTAATGAACTAAAGTCCAAGCTTACCAYATCCCCCATATGTGCTTTCTCTGACCTAAATCTAGATTTCATAATGGATACTGACACATGTGACACAGGCATAGGGGCAGTCCTCTCCCAGAAACACGAGGGTAGAGAGAGAGAGTAGTAGCATATGCCAGTCGGCCACTGTCAAAACAGGAGAGGATGTACTCAACTACCAAGAAGCAGCTTCTTGCTGTGGTAATGTTTCTTAAACATTTCAAACACTTTCTGCTGGGAAGGAAATGTCTACTGAGAACTGATCACAGCTCACTGAGGTGGCTGAGTAACTTCAAACAACTTGAGGTACAGTTAGATAGGTGCCTAGAGAAACTGGAGCAGTAGGACTATGATATTGTCCACAGGCCACTGCACAGTAATGCAGATGGTGTGTCATGCCGACACACAGACAGAGAGTGTAGACTCTCTGAGAGCCAATCTGAGAGCCATCGTAAACAAGCCTCAGGATGTCACTATTGAGCCTGCAGTCAGAGCTCAAACAAGACAGACAGCTCCCACAAATGCAGCTTTCCTTTTGGAAGCACAGGATAGAGACCCGGTGGTCTCCCAGTTAAAGACATGGAGAAAAGATGGTAGAGCAGAGCTGGAATCTGAGCCAACGTTCAAGCCTTTCAAACAAGTGTGGGGGGCATTACATATGAAGAATGGAGTGTTATGCCTTTAGAGTCAAAACTATGAGACAGATGACACCATCTGGAGAGGGGTGGTACCAGATTAGCTCGTACATGAGATACGTACCTTTATCCACAATGATAGAACAGCAGGCCATTTAGGAGTTAATACACTCACCAGTAAAATCAGAGCAAGATGTTATTGGCCAGGCTGGCAGAGAGCCATAAAGCAGTGGTGTAAGGGCAGTGGGGCATGCGCTGCATACAAATGACAGGGTCCAGCCCCCAGAGCGCCCATGACAAGTTCTGTCACAGGTTGCTCTTTCCAGAGGATATCTATGCACTTAATGGGTTCATTTACAGAGACTGGACGAGGTAACAAGCCCATTATGGTAGTGTCAGATTACTTTACTACAGTAGGTTTGTCAGAGGCATATGGCATACCCAATCAGGAAGCGGTAAAAGCGGACAAGTAACTGGTAGAGGAATTTGTGTTGAAGCTAGGTGTTCCTTGCTCAATCTATAGCGACCAGGGGCAAAAATATATATATATATATATTTTTTTACCCTAATTGGCTGTTACAGTCTGTCTTGTCCCATCACTGAAACTACTGTATGGACTCGAGAGAGGCGAAGGTCAAGAGCCGTGCTTTCTCTGAAACACAACCCCACACCAATGTGTCAGAGGAAACACTGAACAACTGGCAACCGTGTCAGCGTGAATGCGCCCATCCCACCACAGGAGTCGCTAGAGCACAGTGGGACACAGACATCCCAGCCGGCCAAACCCTCCCCTAACACAGATGACGCTGGGCCAATTGTGCATCGCCTCATGGGTCTCCCGGTCACAGCCGGCTGCGACACAGCCCGGTATCAAACCTGGATCTGTAGTAATGCAGCTAGCACTGTGATGCAGTGCCTTAGACCGCTGCACCACTCAGAAGGCCCAGGGTTTTAGAGAGATGTACAATCTTTTACAAATTAAYAAACAATAACTATCTAGTACAACCCACAATCAGATGGTTTATGGGAAAGAATGAACAGAACTCTGATCAACATGCCATAACTTTTAGTTGATGACAATCAAAGAAATTGGTATGAGATTCTCCCATATGTGATTATGTCATAMAGGAGTAGTGTTCAATCTTCCACAGAGTTCACACCGTACAAGGTGCTGCTCGGTACTGAAATGACTACCTGTTGATGTGGTTATGGGAACACAACAAAATGAAGGGAAACAATRTGTTTCTCAGTATGTGCAAAAGGTACACGGGTATTTAAACACTGTAAGGGCCACAGGTAAACAAAAGCAATACTTTGGTCTAAAGGTGACACCCCAGAGGTATGAGAAAAATGAGTATGTATGGCTTAGAGCCTACCAGAGGAAAATGGAGTTGTCACCCAAACTAAGAAAGAAATTCAAGTCAAACTGTCAGATGTACCATATGAAGTAGTACAGTGTAATGGACCTTATCATGCCGTGGTACACTACAAAATGCTAGAACAACTGAAATGTGTCTTCTGCAGGGGGCTGCCTTAATCAACATCCGGGGAGCAGTTGTTGTTGGGTGTTAAGTGCCTTGCTCACAGGAAGAACAGCAGATTTATCCACCTTGCCGGCTCAGAGATTCAAACCAGCGACCTTTTGTTTACTGGCCCAATACTCTTAACCGCTAGGCTACCTGCCACCCTGCCATTGGGGTGGCAGGTAGCCTAGTGGTTAGAGCATTGGGCCAGTAACTGAAAGGTTGCTAGATTGAATCCCTGAGCTGACAAGGTAAAAATTTGACTTTCTGCTTCTGGACAAGGCAGTTAACCCACTGTTCCTAGGCCGTCATTGTAAATAAGAATTTGTTCTTAACTGACTTGCCTAGTTAAATAAAAAAATATAGAGGCTGTTAATGTGTCAGCTGAAAAGTAACTAGACACTGTCAGGACTGAAAGCTCAGTCAAAGACTCATGTAAACACTGAAATGCCCTGTGCACCTGCAGGAGAAAGTGTTTTGTGAGACGGGTCAAGCACCTGAGTCAGCAGAAGGTCACATGGGTCAGGGAGGTATTACTATTAGGAAGCCTGTTTGACAAGAGGGCTTTGTGTTGAACATGGTTATTCAACACAGGGTGTGTTTTAGTCTGAGAAGGGGGTAATGTAATGTGTGTACACATTTGAATGTCTCTCAGCCTATTTCACAATGTTATGCAAATGAGTTGCTGTATGTGATGATGCTGGGGGCATGCTGAGTCACAGTGAGTTTGGAAAGGCGCTTGTGTTCGTCGGGTTAGTGCTGGGGTGTACTGTGTTCATCCATATAAACGACAACTTCATTATTTCATGGGAAATCATGGTCCTAGACTGTTTATGCTAGTTAACAAACTATGTGTGAGTTTTGGTGGCTTTACAGGCTGTTTACACTATGTACAGTTAGTGAATGAATGAACAGTCATATTAATTAAGAGCTCAGCCTCAAATGACAAAACAATATTGAATGGAATGGAATATTCTGAATGGTCTCTCTCTCTCTCTCTCTCTCTCTCTCTCTCTCTCTCTCTCTCTCTGTCCTGTCTTGTCTGTCTGTCTGTCTGTCTGTCTGTCTGTCTGTCTGTCTGTCTGTCTGTCTGTCTGTCTGACTGACTGACTGACTGACTGACTGACTGACTGACTGACTGACTGACTGACTGACTGTCTCTCTCTCTCTCTCTCTCACTCCCAGGCACCCTCATGGTGATCTCCCTGCTGTCCATCGTATATGGAGCCCTGCGCTGCAACATCCTGGCCATCAAGATCAAGTATGACGACTACGAGGTGGACGTACGTCCCGCTGCCTACCTCTGCATATTCCTGTGGCGCAGCTTCGAGATCGCCACACGCGTCACCGTCCTGGTCCTCTTCAGCTCCGTACTGCAGCTCTGGATCCTCCCTGTGGTTCTGCTCAACTTCTTCCTCTTCTTCCTCTACCCGTGGATGCTGTTTTGGCAGAGCCACTCGCCCTTCCCGGAGAACATCGAGAAGACCCTAACCCGGGTGGGCACCACCATCGTCCTCTGTCTCCTCACGTTCCTCTACGCAGGCATMAACATGTTCTGCTGGTCGGCGGTGCAGCTGAAGCTCAACGACCCAGACCTGATCAACAAGTCTCAGAACTGGTATCGCATGGCCGTGTACTACATGCTGAGGTTCGTGGAGAACGCCTCTCTGCTTCTGCTGTGGTACATCTACAAGACAGACTTCTATAGGTTCATCTGTGCTCCGTTGTTAGTGCTGCAGCTGCTGGTGGCCTACGCTATGGCCATCTTCTTCATGCTGGTGTTCTATCAGTTCTGCCACCCCTGTAGGAAGCTCTTCTCCTCCAATATGACCCAAGGCCTGTGGGACTGCTCCGCCCTGCTCTGTCTAGTCTGCTACGCTCCTGATAGGGACGCCGTCAGGCCAATAGAGAAGGCTGGTCTGGACCCTCTGGCCCCCGACCCCACCCCCCACACGGAGACAGCCAATGACACGTCATATGATGTGGCCAATGACACGGCATATACCATGCCCAATGACACAATGACCTATGACATGCCCAATGACACGACTCATGAAGTGTTGAGCGAGATGAACGGCGACGTAAGCCACAGTCTGTCCAGCAACACTTAAAGAGCCGTGATTGGTTGTGTGTAGGGTAGGGCTGCACGATATGGGCAAAAACTCTAATTGCGATTTTTGGACCAAATATTGTGATTGTGATTTGACTTGCGATATAGATACAAAACCCTTGGCTGAACTGTTGGAATCATTGAAATAGAATGACTTATATTAAGAAACAAAGTGGAAAGTAGCGTTGGCCTTGTTTGGAACTGTTGACTGCATTTGACCTAACAGAACAGCATGCAAATGTATAGTGAATCTAACAGCGAGGAGGAGGAACTGCACTGCTTGATTGACCTGGGCTGGAGCTTGGTGTGTGTGGGAAGCAGTCGCAATAGAAGAGAGAGAGAGACGACAAACCCGAGTCAACTATAAAAACGGACGATACACACAGCTTAGTGCCGTTTAAAAATATTGCATGCGATATGGATCTCTTGCGATATGGCTTTTGCAAATGTCAATATTGTGATTTGATGTGAATTCTATTAATTCTTCAGCCCTAGTATAGGGTCAGGAGTGTTCCTAAACTTGTGACTGAACCAGGAAGAGGCTTTCCTGTTCAGGTCATGTGGTCTGGAAATACTCCTGGTCCTAGTTATGTGCCATTCAGAGGAAGGTGTACACACAGAGCAACATTTGCTGTACTGTCTCCTTCTGTAATCCTTTAAGTGCCATATGAACCCCTCTGCCCTACCTGTCAGTTAAGTTTACACTGAACTAGGGTTGCAAAATTCCGTTAACTTTTCAAAAAGTCCCTGGTTTTCCAACCAGGATTTCTGGAAAACCAGGGAATTTTGGGAAAGTTACTTGAATTTTGCAACTCTACTCTGAACCGTAATCTGAACTATACACTGAACTGTACTCTGAACCATACTCTGAACTGTAATCTTAACCGTACTCTGAACCGTAATCTGAACCGTACTCTGAACCATAATCTGAACCATACACTGAACCATACACTGAACCATAATCTGAACCGTACTCTGAACCGTAATCTGAACCATACTCTGAACCATAATCTGAACCGTACTCTGAACCCTAATCTGAACCATACACTGAACCATAATCTGAACCGTAATCTGAACCGTAATCTGAACCATACTCTGAACCCTAATCTGAACCATACTCTGAACCCTAATCTGAACCCTAATCTGAACCCTAATCTGAACCATACTCTGAACCCTAATCTGAACCCTAATCTGAACCCTAATCTGAACCATACACTGAACCGTAATCTGAACCGTAACCAGAACCCTATGATCTTAACCCCATACCCATAACCTTATTCTACTGTGTGTCTCTAACCAAATAACTTGAATGCTATCATTCTGTTTAACCCTTAACCCCCATTCTGTTATCAAACCCCCAAACTGTAACCCCTTACTCCCCTAACCAATGCTGCAAAGGCAGTATCCCCTTGCCATGGAGAGAGACTACAGCTTCACTGTTAGTGTATAATAGAAGAACAGGCAATGTATGATATCGTCCACCAGCCGGCTCTCTCTGAATTTAGCCAGGGGATGAGGTTAGGCAATGTACAGTGATTCTGACGAAGTAGTTCTTGTGAGAATGTCCTTACGCAGTCCGTGATGTTTATTCTACCTAAACCAGTATTACCGACCAACTACAGACAAATCATTGGATGTAGTGATTCTTCAGCAACGGACTCAACTACTGACATAGTATCAGTGTTTCAGTGTTGAACAGACTTTCCTACAACCAGAATGTAACTTGTCTGCAGCCTTTTCTATGGAAGTCAAGTCCTGGCGGTATGGACAGAACGCTACACTCAGACAGATTAAACTGGTCCGAAGTGAGTCTGCCACAATAGCTTTTCTAATGAGGTTTCCTAATTTGATTACGCATTTCATTGAACTAAATACTTGTCTATACAGTCACTCACATTAATCAATCAATCAAATGTATTTATAAAGCCCTTTTTACATCAGCAGATGTACAGAAACCCAGCCTAAAACCCCAAACAGCAAGCAATGCAGATGTAGAAGCACAGTGGCTAGGGAAAAACTCCCTAAAAAGGCAGGAACCTAGGAAGAAACCCAGAGAGGAACCAGGCTCTGAGGGGTGGCCAGTCCTCTTCCAATGGACTTATATATTGCATTACTACATTACTCATCAAAACTTAACAAGTATTTGGGAATTAGTGTATTTACAGTGTTTCACATTGGCATGGGGGTGTGCATGTACTGAACTGGACCCATCAACCACCACATACACATTTTAAAGCTTTGTGTGGTGTAATGTAAATATTGGGTTGGGTTTACTGTTTTTTTCCTTAGTACACTCTACTCTTAYGGCTGCGACCAACGCTGCTTTTATACTTCCTTGAAAAAGAGCTTAATCATTGGTGTGCGCGCGGCTTCTGTGGTGTTTCTAAGTGCTTGTGACAAGGGTGACAGTGATTTCTAAGCCAGCACTAGAGTACATGTAAAGAGACCCATCTCTCATCAAACAGACAAACACATAACTGTATTTCAGACAGGAAACACCACGTGTTTGTTTAACCATTTATTATAAAATATTACAATACATGCAATACGTTAGTCTTGGCATTAGAGGCTCTGCTCCTTCGGGGTAGCTCACTGCCAGAGCATGCATAATGTTAAGATAATAATAATTACAGGCAGAGAGAAAGGTATTCTGTACCATTCCCCCTGCAGGAAGGGAACAGAACCAAGCAGGTGGACATAGGTGGGAAAGCAGGAAACAGACATGCATGGCGAGTAACGCATGTCATAGCAATAGCATGTCAGCAAGAACAGCAGTGCATAGTTTGCGTGCGGCAGCCATCAGAGAAAGTGTGTGTAGAGCCTGGTGGACTAAATAGACTGCCATATTAATGTAGAGGGATGAATCTAATTGGTGCAATATCAGCTGTGCTTGATGTACTGAACCCACCGCATGACCACCAACGCACTGGGCGCGTTCCAGCGGATCACATTATCAAGTCGGTGACCATCATCACCACCTTTCAAAGTGTGTTGCATTATAGAGACAAAAATTGTCCGACTTACATGAACTTTACAACAACCATGTGATCAAATGTCATGAAGTTTCAACTGCAGTCGACTTCGATTTTCTGCAGTTGCTCCTCACCAGCTGCAACTTGCAGCCATCGCCTGCATTGTGGGAGTCACTATTTGTCAACCAATCATGACAGTATTTTTGTTTGACCCATGCAAACAGGACCACAGATGTGACTAAACAGGAAGCAACTTTGCTACGATTCATATGTACAGTGCATTTGGAAAGTATTCAGACCCCTTGACTTTTCCCACATTTTGCTACGTTACAGCCTTATTCTAAAATAGATTTTTCCCCCTCATCAATCTACACACAATACCCCATTTTGACAAAGCAAAAACTGGGTTTTAGAAATGTTTGCAAATGTATAAAATAAAACAAAAACAGAAATATAATTTACATAAGTATTCAGACTTCTTACTCAGTACTTTGATGAAGCACCTTTGGCAGTGATTACAGCCTCGAGTCTTCTTGGGTATGACACTACAAGCTTTGCACAGCTGTATTTGGGGAGTTTCTCCCATTCTTCGCTGCAGATCCTCTTCGAGATCTGTCAGGTTGGATGGGGAGCGTCGCTGCACAGCTATTTTCAGGTCTCTCAGAGATGATCGATCGGGTTCAAGTCCGGGCTCTGTCTGGGTCACTCAAGGACATTCAGAGACTTGTCCCGAAGCCACTCCTGCGTTGTCTTGGCTGTGTGCTTCGTGTCGTTGTTCTGTTGGAAGGTGAACCTTCCCCCCAGTCTGAGGTCCTGAGCGCTCTGGAGCAGGTTTTCATCAAGGATCTTTCTGTACTTTCCTCCGTTCATCKTTCCCTCGATCCTAACTAGTCTTCCAGTCCCTGCCTCTGAAAAACATCCCCACAGTATGATGCTGCCACCACCATGCTTTACGGTAGGGATGGTRCCAGGTTTCCTCAAGACGTGACACTTGGCATTCAGGCCAAAGAGTTCAATCTTGGTTTCATCAGACCAGAGAATCTTGTTTCTCATGGTCTGAGAGTCTTTAGGTGCCTTTTGGCAAACTCCAAGTGGGCTGTCATGTGCCTTTTACTGAGGAGTGGCTTCTGCCTGGTCACTCTACCATAAAGCCTGTTTGGTGGAGTGCTGCAGAGATGGTTAACCTTCTGGAAGGTTCTCCCATCTCCACAGAGGAACTCTGGAGCTCTGTCAGAGTGACCATCGGGTCACCTCCCTTCTGGTCACCTCCCTTCTCCCCCGATTGCTCAGTTTGACCGGACGGCCAACTCTAGGAAGAGTCTTGATGGTTCCAAACTTCTTCCATTTAATAATTATGGAGGCCACTGTGTTATTGGGGACCTTCAATGCTGCAGAATTATTTTGGCACCCTTCCCCAGATCTGTGTCTCAACACAATCCTGTCTCGGAGCTCTACGGACAATTCCTTCGACCACATGGCTTGGTTTTTGCTCTGACATGCACTGTCAACTGTGGAACCTTATATAGACAGGTGTGTGTCTCTCCAAATCATGTCCAATCAATTGAATTTACCACAGGTGGACTCCAATCAGGTTGTAGAAACATCTCAAGGATGATCAATGGAAACAGGATGCACCTGAGGTCAATTTCGAGTCTCATAGCAAAGGGTCTGAATGTATTTTTTTCACCTTTATTTAACCAGGTAGGCCAGTTGAGAACAAGTTCTCATTTACAACTGCGACCTGGCCAAGATRAAGCAMARCAGTGCAACAAAAACAACAACACAGAGTTACACATAAAGAAACGTACAGTCAATATCACAATAGAAAAATCAATGTACAGTGTGTGCAAATGTAGAAGAGTAGGGAGGTAAGGCAATAAATATGCCGTAGAGGCGAAAATAATTACAATTTAGCATTAACACTGGAGTGATAGATGTGCAGGAGTGATAGATGTGCAGATGATGATGTGCAAGTAGAGATACTGGGGTGCAAAAGAGCAAGAGGATAAATAACAATATGGGGATGAGGTAGTTGGGTGTGCTGTTTACAGATTGGCTGTGTACGGGTACAGTGATCGGTAAGCTGCTCTGACAGCTGATGCTTAAAGTTAGAGAGGGAGATATAAGACTCCAGCTTCAGTGATTTTTGCAATTCGTTCCAGTCACTGGCAGCAGAGAACTGGAAGGAAAGGCGGCCAAAGGAAGTGTTGGCTTTGGGGATGACCAGTGAAATATACCTGCTGGAGCAGGTGCTACGGTTGGGTGTTGCTATGGTGACCAGTGAGCTGAGATAAGGCAGGGCTTTACCTAGCAAAGACTTATAGATGACTTATATAGATGACTTACGGAAATAAGGTATTTCTGTTTTTGCTAAAATTTCTGAAAACCTGTTTTTGCTTTGTCATTATGGGGTATTTGGTGTAGATTAATTAGAATTTTTTATTTTTTWAAATCCGTTTTAGAATAAGTCTGTAATGTAACAAAATGTGGAAAAAGTCACAAGGGGTCTGAATACTTTCCGAATGCACTGTATACAGTGGATATGTACAAATKAATGTGCTATTTGAGGCTCTCTCACCAATTGATATTACATGCATATATTTAGTTTGTGAGTGTGTGATATGGGGGTTGGAGACGTGTTTATTTTGATATTACAAAGAACAACTTTTATAAATGATGGCAACACTGCCATGTTGTGCTGAGCCTTGCTGTTGGAAAGCCACATCAGTGTCCGACTTTCGGCTGTAGCAGATGCATCTCCCCCGACTTCACTTCTCGACTTTTGTCTGCAGTCGGTTGCTTCAGCCTTACCACTCACGCTTTCCAGCACGCTTTGGTTCAGCTTTGTAAGGGCAATAGTCAGCAGCAGCTGTTGTTGATGTGGCGCCAGTGAGATGCTTTGATTGGATGTCTATGGGTTTTGCTCATTCATGCTGTACTATTGTATGTCTCTGCGTCTGTCTGGTGTTTCATTATGTATGGAAATATACACACAGACTTGCACAATATCTATTTGAAATGTGTTTAATATTTGTAATTGTAAAAAGTGTCTTTGCATAGCTTGAATCTTACATGTATTAATGTGTGTATTGTATATTTATTTTATATGTGTCTTTATTTGCACTAGCTCTTCTTTTGCAATGCAGTTGCACAGGGCTTGACGACATTTAGTATCATATGAATGCTTCATATAGTTTGTATTAAAAAAGACAATCTTTGAAGCCAAACAGAATTTTTGATATCTAGAAAAATCTAATGAACACACAGTATTGTGAATCAATTTCAGAGAGAATAGGATTATTAAAAGATGAAATTCAAACAATATGTGAAGTACATTTATATTTATGTGATTTATTGAGTGATTGTTTTGTCATCATCGGACCCCATATACTGACTTATACTGACCCCTAGTGGAACAATACAGAAACACGACTGACTGTGTAAATCTCATCCATCTAGACCAGAAAGGATGACAGTGGTGGAAAAAGTACCCAATTATCATACCAGTAAAATACTACTTGAATAAAAGTCTAAAAGTATTTGGTTTTAAATATACTTAAGTATCAAAAGTAAATGCAATTGCAAAAATATACTTAAGTATCAAAAGTAAAAGTATAAATCATTTCAAATTGTTCATATTAAGCAAACCAGAAAGCACAATTTTCTTATTTATTTTATGGATAGCCAGGGGCACATTCCAACACTCAGACATAATTTACAAACAAAGCATTTGTGTTTAGTAAGTCATCCAGATCAGAGGCAGTAGGGATGGCCAGGCATGTTCACTTGACAAGTGTGTGAATTGGACCATTTTCCTGTCCTGTTAAGCTCAAGTACTTTTGTGTGTCAGGGAAAATGTATGAGTGAAAAGTAAATTATTTTCTTTAGGAATATAGTAAAGTAAAAGTTGCAAAAAATATAAAATGTACTGATACCCCCCAAAAACAAGGAGAGGTAGCAAGTTTTGACAATGGAATYMRGCCAAGAAKATTCCTGTAGTTTGTTAGGGTGGGATCAAATTCTTTACAAGTTCCATTTCTCCTACTCTCCATCCTTGAAGTAATTAATCTGCCAAGCTTTGCTTGGTCAACAGAATAGTATAGAAACAGCTTTCACTTCTACAATGAGTGATTACCCCAAGTGAGGGACAACAAAATGCTTAAAGCGGGGCCACAATCATTTTCAGAAGATTTTTTAGGTAAACGTTTCGTTTCACAAGCCATAACCTCACTCATCATTAGGATCGGTATAGCCTTGCTTCATCAGACCTGTACAGGCAGACTCGTCATCAGGCTCAGGACAGCCTTGTTTCATCAGACCTGTACACAGACTCGGGATAGCCTTGCTTCATCAGACCTGTACAGACAGACTCGTCATCAGGCTCAGGACAGCCTTGCTTCATCAGACCTGTACACAGACTCGGGATAGCCTTGCTTCATCAGACCTGTACACAGACTCAGGATAGCCTTGCTTCATCAGACCTGTACAGACAGATTCTCATGTGTTGGCCTCTTTTCATGCTCATCATTTGCCTTAATGAAAAATGAATCAACTCTGAGACAAGCTAGTCATGTGAGTTTTAATAGATGAGGTGAGTCTGTATGTTTAGACATTAAAGGCTTAAAGAAGATTTGCAGTGCTCGTTTTAAACATCTGTGATTAGTAAGCATCCTAATTCCTCTTGATCTTATTTTAAAATCCCATCTGGTACATAGAATTGATTAGAACAACAATGCAGCAAATAGACAATTTGTAACAAAAGATAATTTTAACATAACTACTACCTCAACTACCACAACCCCCTTATGTACAGGAATGTGTGTAAGGTAATAAACCAGCAGTTGCACTTGTTTCACCCCATCCTAAACCTCACTAGCTTTTCTGTCAACCTGCTTTACTGGTGAGACATATCAATTAAACACCAGGAAATCATGTGACGATAGTTCAATAATACATTTAATGACAAAGGTCAATGGACAAACACGGTCAGTCACAAGTCATACTTGTAGTGTCATGAGCATTTTCAGTCGATTTAATATCACAAATGATATAAGGGCTATAGTGAGGTAAATGTGATACAACATGCAGGAGAGCTACAACTTCAACAATCTAGAGGGAATGGTCTTAGAATATGTGTATTATATTTATTCTTAAAGAAAAAGTACACCGTCATAAACCTCCAATGTCTCTCTGCACTCTGTTAGAAATGTATTAAACCTGACCTCTCTGCTTTGAGACTCCAATTATTATTTATAGTGGCTCAACTACGACACACTATTGAAACTGTAAATGGGATGTATTGATTTAGTTAATCCTATTATTCCACATGTATAGCATAGTTGAAGATGTTCTGTAATTATTCAACAAAGAATCATTACCAGTGTGGTTAGTTCCATTTTCTAAGTCCATGCTGAGCATCTCTCTAGAACTACTGGTCTATTTACACACAGACAACACTATGCATCCACCACTTATAGCAACATCACTGAATTCCCATCCTATGGTTCCCATTGAGAGTGGTCAAAGTTTGTGAGTGTGGGGTTGAAAGATGTTGTACAACAGACTTTATTTTCATGGGTAATCAGCATTGGATCTTCAAGGCTTGGTGGTGCTGGTGCATGCCAGGTTGTGTTCAGCTCAGTGTGAGAAAGGGGGGGGGGGGGGGGGGGAGAAACGTTAACAGGTCAAGGCCACGGCGAAAACACTCACCACACAGTACATGGTGCGGTTCTCCCACCTGACCGTGCAGCTTCCTGTGGGAGGACACCACAAAGACCAATCAGGTCAACCCACTAGATCTCAACCAATCAGAGTGAACACAACATCAGAACCAATTTGGACACACAAAATACATTCCAACATGTGGCTTCTTCAGTGGAGAGCAACATTTCAAAACATACGCAGATAGAAACAGAGAATGACCAGATTCCTGTTTCCAGRAAATCATTCAAGTACAGTACAATACTTTTCTATTAGAGCACGACCAATGTTTTTTCGAAGGGTCCAATACCAWTTGGGGGGACAAAACGTACCAATATATCTGCCGACATACTGTTTTACAGCAGGAAAATGAAAAAGGGCAATTTTCCACACTGAGTTTGTCCAAGAAATATGTTTCAAATGTTGATTTCTTACATTGTGACAATAATGAAACTAGGGCTGACCCCATTTAGTCGACTGGTCGATTGTTTGGTCGATAGGCTGTTGGACGACCGAGATTTATTTAGTCGAGCAGTAGCAATTTAAGAAAATGTATAATCATGATGTACAAGACTGATTGGCTCCTGTCTGAGTGGACTGATCCATTGTGGAGGCCGGTGGGATGGCACACTGCATCAGTCCAACATGTGCTACTGAAATTTGATATGGTTATATTATGAAACAATGGCACAACACAAATAAAAATGTGAATATTTTATAACAAATGCGCTTTCTGCCATGTTGGATAGTGGTAGCTGTCCGCGGTTCTGAAACACATCAGTGCACTGTTGAATTGGYGCATTATTCCAGACCATGTTGCTAGTAGGTACATAATAGCAAACAGCCTAACTGTTAAATGTGACTGGCTTTATAAATCTATATACAGAACCAGTCAAAGGTTTGGACCCACCTACTCATTCAAGGGGTTTTATTTGTACTATTTTCTACATTGCAGAATAATAGTGAAGACTATGAAATAACATGTGGAATCATGTAGTAACCAAAAAAGTGTTACAGAAATCAAAATATATTTTACATTTGAAATTCTTCAAAGTAGCCACCCTTTGCCTTGATGACAGCTTTGCACACTCTTGGCATTCTCTCAACCAGCTTTATGAGGAATGCTTTTCCAACAGTATTGAAGGAGTTCCCACATATGCTGAGCACTTGTTGGCCACTTTTCCTTCACTCTGCGGTCCAACTCATCCAAAACCATCTCAATTGGGTTGAGGTCAGAAAACAGTATAAATACAGAAAAACCCTGGAATGAGTAGGTGTGTCCAAACTTTTGACTGGTACTGTACATCTACAGAAATAAGACAGATCCTGCTTCCGTTGCCTGTTTGAGTGTTTGGTTGATTGATTCCACAAGAACCAAGCCTCACGCAACAATTTCACAAATTCTGCTATTTTTCATCTTTGCTATGCTGTAATAAAGGCTTTACACTTTTCCCCTCTCGCTAGACCAGCCTCTCTGCTATTATTTATCATACATTTACACTTGTTTCCTCTCGCTAGACCAGCCTCTCTGCTATTATTTATCTCATACATTTACCACTTGTTTCTTCGCTAGACCAGCCTCTCTGGTATTATTTATCATACATTTACACTTGTTTCCTCTCGCTAGACCAGCCTCTCTGCTATTATTTATCATACATTTGGTGTTGTTCACACTGTTCCAAATTGTCAGAAATATTTATAATAAAAATAACTCTCCCTTTTCCTTGATCTCCTTATTGTTATTATTATAATAATCATCATTATAATAAGTAATGTCATTATCATTAGTGGTCTTAGTATAGTTTCCTTGTATAACCACCATCAAGCTGTAGACCTAAGAGCGCATCCTGTTTAGTCTTAATACCGTAACTTACTTAGGCCTGTATTTCAATAGTTATATAGGCTACTGTTTCAATCAATCATGTATTTGTTCATGTCGACAMACAGCATACGAGTCATTCATGATGTGAAATGCAATCAAACATTTTAGTTCTAAAATAAAATAAGGCGACCAATGACTAATTAGAGTAAATAATAAATARGCCAAAACCGTTCCATTTCACAGATGAATGAGGCTTTACAAAAAAAACGTTCCAACCGGCTCTCTGGAATGCTTATAATTTGTTTACATTGTTCCAAATGGTCAGAAAAATTATATTGTAATCTAACAGCACCTGTTTTGCACACAGAGCTTGCTCCTTACCTTAGTCTTGACACAACTGACTTCCCCTTTACCTCCAGCGCAACCAGTAAACACTCCACCGTTTCCAGTTTGTCACGCCCTCTGCATCCATTTAGCTGTCACGTGTTACGATGTTCAGAGTTTGTTATAACCAATTTATTGATGTGATTATGATATAGGTCAGGCCCTATTGGTCACGTATATGTGATGCATACATGTGTCACATAAAGAGAGCAAGGGTTGAGGAAATAGGGTATGTTTTGACTAAATAAATTAGGGATTTCGTCGACATCACTTTTCAGTCAAATGTCTAATTATGTTGCAGCTTCAGCAACACGGACAGCGCTGCACACACTGATGTTCTGTGGTGGTCGCTGCAGCAGGGAGAAGAGAGWCAACGGGTGCTAGTCACACAGTCACTCAGTTTTTTTTTTTTTTTTAACAAAACGCAGCAAGTCTGAGCCAGGCGGCACAATCAAATCAATTGCGGTCGGACTCCCTCTAGTCATTTGTGTCTTAATTATTTCATCAAACAGTTCGCTTAAAGCATCAGACTAGCTCAGTGCATATAGTCGATTTGATTAAAACACATAGGATGTGTCTATATATGGAAAAATACAAGTTTTAAAATTTCAACCAATCGATTGGTCAAAAGAACAGACTTGGTCGACCAAGATTTTTTGTAGTCGGGGACAGCCTTAAATTAAACAGAATGTTAAGATAAGCATGAGATTCCCTTTTTTCCCATCCTATTTATTAAATATCGGTTATCGGTGGAATTATCGCCGATACCGATACAGCGCTAAAAGGTCAATATCGGTCGGGCTATACTTTGTTGCACCCTTCTGAATAAGCCAAAACATAATACACTGTCCATTAGCACAACAAAAGCAAATGCCTGTTCAAAGGTTAGTACAGTATGCGTGGGGGTTTCCTCTCTCTCACCATCGGTAGCAGTGTCCCAGTAGCAGGAGTTAGCCGTGTGGAGTCCAGCACCACTCTTTTGCATGATGGCACAGTTCACTGGAACACAAGACAATGTTGAAGATACATTTCCTGCTGTAAGCATTCTGTCACGCACAGGGCTTTGCTCCTGGTCACAAAGGCTATCATATAGATATTATACCTCTATCATAACGCTATTATACAGCACTTTGCGACCAGGAGCACACACAGGGCCCTTCATCCAGCTTGTTAAGGGTGGAGTAGAGTAGCCTTCTTCTAAGGCAGTGGTCACCAACCGGTCGATCTCAAAGGCATTTCTAGTCGATCGCCAAACATTTCTGTAAAAAAAACAATTATAAAGCCTTGTGTTCCTATTTTCTTTATTAGTCTTGGGCTGTTGGTGGTAGGTGCAGCCAATTCAGCTGTCCTGTGCGCCAGGTAGGCAAACTGTTGCCATTTCATGTGTCTGAAGGTACAAACTCTGCCTTCCCGGTGGGCCTGGAGAGGAAATCAAGTGCACTACGTCACCGCTGGCCAATCAGATTGCTCAGATGACCGAGTCCGCAGTAACGTAGCAGGCATAAAGAAAGCTACGGCAAAATTGATACTGTGAGATTTCAAAACCACGTCTAGAGAGACTGTCAACGAATACAGCAAAGAGCTGCAGTTTATATGAGTGAGTTCATGTTTAAGTTCTTACTCAGTACTGTCAACACTTTGTATTCAACACTTTTATAACCCATAAAATGCACGTACTTCCTATTTCCACTCAGTGCTACAACAAGCACTGCAGCAGTAATGAATGAGTAGGAAAGTGTATCTATGGGCTTGCGTTGTTGTTATTATTAGCGGCTTGGCTCTTTTTTAATATCAAGGAATATTTAACTTTCTCTGTTCATAGGATTAACAACATGAATTTGTGCATGAGGCAGAAATAATGCGGTGCGACTCGAGTTTCGGCATCAGCTGGAAGACGGTGTCCCCTTTTGGTCAGTGTCAGTGGAGGAAAGGGAGAGCGGAGGGATGTTGAGAAACAGACCCTCAGTCTGCTGCTCTCTCCCTCCTCTGAGACTGACCATCAGATGCAGGGACCATCAGATGCAGGCACCATCAGCCCAGTAAAATAAAAAGCAAATTATTTAAACGTATGCTCACTCAGCTGGTTGGTGACCACTGTTCTAAGGGATACCAACAACTTCAACTTTTACTGCATCTAGTACCAGTCAAAAGTTTGGACACACCTGCTCATTCCAGGGTTTTTCTTATTTTTTTTACTATTTTCTACATTATAGAATAATAGTGAAGACATTCAAACTATGAAATAACACATATGGAATCATGTAGAACCCAAAAAAGTGTTCAACAAATCAAAATATATTTTATATTTGAAATTATTTAAAGTAACCACCCTTTGCCTTGATGACAGCTTTGCACACGCTTGGCATTGCTTTTCCAACAGTCTTGAAGGAGTTCCCACATATGCTGAGCACTTGTTGGCTGCTTTTCCTTCCCTCTGCTGTCCGACTCATCCCAAACCATCTCAATTGGGTTGAGGTCAGGTCATTGTGGAGGCCAGGTCATCTGATGCTGCGCTCCATCACACTGGTCAAATGGCCCTTACACCAGCCTGAAGGTGTGTTTTGGGCCATTGTCTTGTTGAAAAACAAATGATAGTCCCACTAAGCACAAACCAGATGGGATGGCGTATCGCTGCATAATGTGGTAGCCATGCTGGTTAATTGTGCCTTCAATTCTAAATAAATCACAGACAGTGTCACCAGCAAAGCACCCCCACACCATCACAACTCCTCCTCCATGCTTCATGGTGGGAACCACACATGCAGAGATCATCCGTTCACCTACTCTGCGTCTCACAAAAGCACAGCAGTTGGAACCAAAAACCTCAAATTTGGACTCATCAGACCAAAGGACAGATTTCCACCGGTCTAATGTCCAATGCTCATGTTTGTTGGCCCAAGCAAGTCTCTTCTTATTATTGGTGTCCTTTAGTAGTGGTTTCTTTGCAGCAATTTGACCATGAAGGCCTGATTCACGCAGTCTCCTCTGAAAAGTTGATGTTGAGATCTGTCTGTTACTTGAACTTTGTGAAGCATTTATTTGAGCTACAACCTGAGGTGCAGTTAACTCTCATGAACTTATCCTCTGCAGCAGAGGTAACTCTGGGTGTTCCTTTCCTGTGACGGTCCTCATGGGAGCCAGTTTTATCATAGAGCTTGTTGGTTTTTGCGACTGCACTTGAAGAAACTTTCAACGTTTTCCAGATTGACTGACCTTCATTTCTGAAAGTAATGATGGACTGTCGTTTCTCTTTGCTTATTCGAGCTGTTCTTACCATAATATGGACTTGGTCTTTTACCAAATAGGACTAACTTCTGTATACCACCCCTACCTTGTCACAACACAACCAACTGATTGGTTCAAACGCATTAAGGAGGAAAGAAATTCCACAAATGAACTTAACAAGGCATGCCTGTTAATTGAAATGCATTCCAATTGACTACCTCAAAGCTGGTTGAGAGAATGTCAAGATTGTGCAAAGCTGTCATCAAGGCAAAGGGTGGCTACTTTGAAGAACCTTAAATATATTTTGATTTGTTAAACACTTTTTTGGTTACTACATGATTCCATGTGTTATTTCATAGTTTTGATGTCTCCACTATTATTCTACAACGTAGAAAATAGTAAAAATAAAGAAAAACCCTGGAATGAGTAGGTGTGTCCAAACTTTTGACTGGTACTGTATGTTTTCTCACCACTTCGATGTGACTAATTGTTGAGTGACTCTCGTAATACCATAACTTCCTTGTGTTATAACATCCTTACAATCATACCTATGAACTTGAATGGTCTCCCTTGCTTGACCAGTTGGGTGAGAGAGTGCTCCACGATGCTGGCAGTCCACTGGTTCACTTTGTTCTGGTTGTAGTCTAGTCCTCCAATGATGCCTTCGATACACTGAGACACAGACACCAGCCAGTCAGCAAGGAAGACAACACAGTCAAGCATCTATGAAGGGACAATCAGTGTTTTTGATCATCTTTACCATCCAAGAAATAAGACTGCTGACAAACATGTTTCAAATATCCCTTTACCTCTTTAACTGAGACACTGGCCTCATCTGCGTTGAAGGACACCTGTGATTCCAAACGATATAAAAAATATATATATAAAAAGAGTAATTATGAAAAACATTTAACATAAAGTGTGGATTACTTTGTTATGATACAACTCAAAACAAAAAGCTTGTGCTGTTGAGTGTTGGGCATTCATTCACACAAAAGTAGCTAACCTAGTTTTTCCTGGCTGCTTGCACAACAAATTAGGGTACACAGACAGACAGACAGTCCACTCTGTGATTACTTAGTCAACACTATAGCTGTCAAGACTGGATATCAAATGCCTTCAGGCAAGCCCTGGGAGGAAGGACTGCTGCAATAAACTCATAGCTAACTGTTGATAGGATCTTCAGAATAACTTGCACAGAGAAAATGTGTATTGCAGCCTGCTACTGGAAGATATATAGCTAAGTAGATTCAACTTTACATATTTATACTCTTAGTACCTTTTTTTCTATCTAGAACTTAAAACGGTTCTTCGTCTGTCCACATAGGAGAACCGTTTTGGGTTCMATGTAAAACCCTATGGGGACAGCCGAAGGCTTCATCTGTATAATACTGTAGATATGTCTATGCTGAATGTTGATAGATGCTAGCGCGCTACTAATCAAGTCCTGCCCAGCCCAGTCTGATTGATTTGACCACACCCAGCTACCTGCTAAGCTTACAAATTCCCTACATGCAATAATATGACAATTTGCATGACAAATGTTTGCAAGGTGTATATTATCTTGTCAGTTTCATTTGACTACTTAAATACTCATGTACTCTTCAGATACGTTGTCAAAGCCAGCACCCTCAATGCAATGCATGCTAATGTTATCTAGCTAGCTAGCTGACCATTCATCTAGCTAACTCGGCCGTTTGAAATCAGTGTCAAAGTCTGAAATAATACATATGTATCTAGCTTAATTAATGTATCTAGCTTAATGCACAATCTACCTCCTCTCCGGAATTGTACTCCTCCATTGCTTTAAAAGCAAAATTCTCCTCTTTCGACAAGGTTCTTCACCGACTCTGTTGTTCTTTCTGATTAGCTGTCACCGAGATGGAGATAATCAAAGAAAGCGACTCAGTGAGGCAAGACACACCCACAACGACTGCAAGTGAGAGTAGTAGATWATATTGACTGCCACCTGGCGGTGATAGGTATTCGAGATTTTCTGGAAATTAACGATAGTGGATCATAACTAGGCTATGATAAAGTATCAATAACTATTTTATCCACAGAGATCCTATAATTAATTGGTGGTGATATAGTGGTAAACAATGTTGTATGTACTTTTTTATTTGATTGTAATGTTTGTTTATTGTTATTATTTGATTTGTATGTGTTTTATTTTGTGTTGTTGACCGAGGTTGCGGATGGTGTTGGGCCACCAGGTGTTCGTTTGTCGTCTAGTAGCCTAGTGGTTAGAGCGTTGGGCCAGTAACCGAAACGTTGCTAGATCGAATCCCTGAGCTGCCAAGGAAAAATGTCGTTCTGCCCCGGAACATGGTAGTTAACCCACTGTTCCTAGGCCGTCATTGTGAATAAGAGTTTGTTCTTAACTGACTTGCCTATTTWWWWWAAAAAGGAAGAATTTTATTTAAAAAAATTATACGGTCTAATGAAAACAATTGTTCACAAAAAATAAATCCTATAATTCAGTGTTCTGTGTAATTCTATAATTGTAACCATATAATTGTAACGCTATMATCTATAATTGTGATTCTATAATTGTAACGCTATAATCTATAATTGTGATTCTATAATTGTAACGCTATAATTGTATCCCGTAACAGCTAAGGGCAGAAGTAGGGTACGATACCACAATCTGCACCTAGATCTGGAACACTTCTTCCTCATGCTTTTAACACACACGCGGGCGCAAAGAAATACACGTGGGCACACACGGATAAAAAGGGGGGAACGAAACATATAGACACACACAGAACGAGAGAGAGACATCTGAACAAATAATGTGATACTGCGGTATGACTTATTGAGTCAATTGGATATGATTAGGATATTCAATATCACGGTACATTGCCACTGGATAAATAAAACTCTAAATAGGGTTCAGCAGACAGCAGAGAAGCTGCCTCAGCTGGCTCCCCGAAACTGTGACCACGCCCCCTACACACGGGAGCACCCGGCTGCTGCGCGGAGCGGGGCTGTTGATCCCACAGCTGTGATCACACGCCACAGAGGCGCGCCAAGAGACGGACTGACTGCACAGGCTCCACCACCAGCCACTCTCACGACACACCAAGCCACCACTTGCTGTAGTGCAATTCTCAGGTAAGAGGGGGTTTCTGTTGCAATCCTTACAGAAACGTTGTATTTTTCTGATGGTGGTTGTGTGAAACATGCACTGCGGTGTCCCATAATGATTATGAGAAGGGGATTCCCGACGAAGACGTAACAAACGACAAAGACCACAGCCATTCCCAACGCGATAGCATTATTATAGTGGTTAAAACTCATAGGATAGCCTAAACTACAAGCAGTTTTTGCTACTATTTGCGGTTAGACTATATTCATTGATTTCATACTGTAACTTGTTACAAACATTCAAAATAATTTTATGATGGAAAATTCATTAAATTATATAGTCATTATAAAATGAAACGGTTCAGGTGAGGTCTCAACTAACCTACATTCGCCTACAAGTGTTTGTTTGGACAGGTGCAATGCAGCAAAATGTTTTTTTTTGTGCTCTCCACCCACGTGAAAAATACTATAGTATACTATGGTATAAATACTGTAGTATTACTATATTTATATTCTATAGTATTCACTGTAGCCTAGTGTATTWTTTTTTTTACTGTAGTATTAACSTAACGTAACAGGTGTAACATAAATGCCTGAAACTAGAACCCCTACATACTTGTCTTGACAAGAAGAAAACATACTGCCGGGAGAGGTTCTCTTCTGCACTGTTCAACCAACCCAGGAAAATGTGGACGAGTTAAGATGGAGTGTTGCCTTGTTAACGTCCAAAAGCTGAAGTTGCTCTCTTTCCATTTCCCCTGAAAACCGGAACATCCAGTGGTTAGCAACGAACTCTGCAAAGGCTACTGTAGTATTTTTATTTATTTTTAGGTGCAGTAAAATGTGCTGTAAAAKGTTTAAGTGCCTTGGTCATCGGGTATTCTAACCAGCAACCTTTCAGTTACTGGCTAAACGCTAGGCTACCTGTCGCCCTGTGGTATTTACTGTAGTGTTTTGGCATTCATTGGTGGTATACTGTAGTATTTACTGTCTTGTTTTTGCTGAAATTAGTAGCATACTGTAGTGTTTTGAAGAAACCTACTGTAGGTAGGTAGTAGAGGGCAGCATTCCTGCAGGATTGCTGCCCTCGCACCCCACCCCACCACCCTACCCTAATTGGAGTAAACTAACATATAACAATATTTATACTGCTACTTACAGCTATTTCGCTCACATATATGGTAACTGTAGTTAAAAAATTACACATATATTCCTAATTTCCAATTTGTTAAAGTGCTGGATTTTCACCCAATCCACCATTCATTCAGTTCTTAACTCCAACCCTCCGATGTCCACAGATTAACCCATCTTTCCCAGTATAATGGAAACGGTCGTCTTTCTGCTTTGTATGCGTTACCCTAGGCGTGCCTATTGTATTTAAAGCACGTCTCTGTCGCATTATTCACACACTCAGAATTCACTGCTTCAAGTTATGGAGCCTACCCTCCCCTCTTCTAGTTGGGTGTGCGAGACCAAGTATACTCTATGTTTGGTCTCAATGAAATACGGTAGGCTGCCTATGCATGGGTGGAGAATCACGTGGCATTTGTCTTTCTAAGGAAATGAACTTAAATATGATTAGACTATATAGTGTGCTACAGTGTCTGTAAATAAATATTCATACTGGAATGAAGTGGAGGGCGCTCACCGAACGTGAGTCGAGGTGTTGTTTCTAATCGTCGAAAAGGAAAAAGCGCATCGCGCGCATAGGCTACCATGGTGAGCGAGCCATTTCTTTTTCATTAAATATTGCGATGGTGGAAAAGCACCCAAGTGTCATACTTGAGTAAAACTAAAGACACCTTAATAGAAAATTACTCAAGTAAAAGTGAAAGTCACCCAGTAAAATACTACTTGACTAAAAGTCTAAAAGTATTTGGTTTTAAATATAATTAAGTATAACAAGTAAGTTGAATTTCTAAAATATACTGTGTTAAAAGTAAAAGTAGAAATTCTTTCAAATTCCTCATATTAAGCAAACCAGGCGGCACAATGTTCTTATTTGTTTTATTTTACGGATAGCCAGGGGCACACTCCAACACTCAGACATCATTTACAAACTAAGCATTTGTGTTTAGTGAGTCTGCCAGATCAGAGGCAGTAGGGATGACCTGGCATGTTCTCTTGACAAGTGTGGGAATTGGACCATTTTCTGTCCTGCTAACCTCTTAAAATGTAATGAGTACTTTTGGGTGTCAGGGAAAATGTATGGAGTAAACAGTACATTATTTTCTTTAGAAATGCAGTGAATAGTAAAGTACAGATACCCTCAAAAACTACTTAAGTATTACTTAAAATTATTTTTGACTTAAGTACTTTACACTACTGAAATATTGATTACCCATTTATGCGTCTCTGCCTGAAAATCGTCCTCCTAAAAGGTAGGCTATATCCAATATGCAAAACGTAGCTCAAGAAAAAATGCAAGTGTCCACTGTCATCATTCTTGCTGCTTCAAATTCAGTAGCCAGATGTGCGAGATCAGGTGCACCTGTGGTCTCAACTAAAATAGTAGGCCATAGCCTATGCATGGGCGGAGAAAGATGGGGCTGTTATAGTTCCAAGAAAATGTACTTCCTAAATATGATTAGGCTATAGTTGACTATTGCCTAGAAATAAATATTGATCACCCATATTTGTCTCCATCTGAAAATCGTCCCACTCCTAAAAGGTAGGGTACAAAACATAGCTCAAGAGAAAGTGCAAGTCTCTCCAACTCTGTTCTCTTCAGACTACGTCTAGCCTATTGGCTGATGCAAGTGTCTATTTGTGTAGTATTAACCTTTTTGTGTAGTATTTAWCCTTTTTGTCAGGTTATTTTCTGCACATGTTGATATGGCCTTTAGGGCATAAAATTGCTGCGATCATTGCTGGCAAGTGAGCTGGGTCATATACRCCTAAAATAGAATTGCAGGAATGCAGTTGTGGGTGGGAGTTAGACAGAAAGCCGGTGGGTGGGTGCGTATGAAAAGCGCAGGGTGCAGGTGGAAGCGGGATGAATAAATCATTCCTGAGCAGACCTCTAGTAGGTAAAACTGGAGTGTAAACGGATAGTTTCACTTTAGGGAACACAATTTATGGTCTATACTTGCCATGTACAGTAGGGTTCTCACTCATGGGTGGCACAAATTGGGCTATGGGGAGGGGAATGGGTGGGGTATATGCAAATGAAATACTTTAGTATTACTATAGTGGRAAAAACGGTAGCGTTTTTGCTAACACTAGTGCTTTTGCGGACATTACTGTAGTATGTACTAGTGTTTTTTTGCAGACAATACTGTAGTATTTAGTTAGCACTACACAATTGAGGGATACTACAGTGTGTAGTATAGTATTATACAGTATACTATACAATTCTATAATAAGCACTACATGATCAAGGAATACTACAGTGGGAAGTATAGTATTCTACAGTATACTACAACATGCTATATAGTAAGAACTACATGATCAAGGGATACTACAGTGTGTAGTATATTATTCTACAGTACAYTACACAAATCTATAGTAGGGACTGCACATGATTGAGGGATACTACACTGTGGAGTATAATGTTCTACAGTATACTACAATTTACTACAGTTAACTTCAGATAGTAAGTACTATATTATTATATAGTAAACTGTAGTATCATGTGGGCAGGCCTACTAGAAACTGGTTTGACGATGGTCAATTTATCGGACTTGTTTTTGTTGTCTAGGCAGAGTTGTAATTATATATACACTGCTCAAAAAAATAAAGGGAACACTAAAATAACACATCCTAGATCTGAATGAATGAAATATTCTTATTAAATACTTCTTTACATAGTTGAATGTGCTGACAACAAAATCACACAAAAATTATCAATGGAAATCAAATTTATCAACCCATGGAGGCCTGGATTTGGAGTCACATTCAAAATTAAAGTGGAAAACCACACTACAGGCTGATCCAACTTTGATGTAATGTCCTTAAAACAAGTCAAAATGAGGCTCAGTAGTGTGTGTGGCCTCCACGTGCCTGTATGACCTCCCTACAACGGCCTGGGCATGCTCCTGATGAGGTGGCAGATGGTCTCCTGAGGGATCTCCTCCCAGACCTGGACTAAAGCCTCGCCAACTCCTGGACAAGTCTGTTGTGCAACGTGGCGTTGGTGGATGGAGCGAGACATGATGTCCCAGATGTGCTCAATTGGATTCAGGTCTGGGGAACGGGCGGGCCAGTCCATAGCATCAATGCCTTCCTCTTGCAGGAACTGCTGACACACTCCAGCCACATGAGGTCTAGCATTGTTCTGCATTAGGAGGAACCCAGGGCCAACCGCACCAGCATATGGTCTCACAAGGGTCTGAGGATCTCATTCTCGGTACCTAATGGCAGTCAGGCTACCTCTGGCGAGCACATGGAGGGCTCTGCGGCCCCCCAAAGAAATGCCACCCCACACCATGACTGACCCACCGCCAAACCGGTCAGCTGGAGGATGTTGCAGGCAGCAGAACGTTCTCCACGGCGTCTCCAGACTGTCACGTCTGTCACATGTGCTCAGTGTGAACCTGCTTTCATCTGTGAAGAGCACAGGGCGCCAGTGGCGAATTGCCAATCTTGGGTGTTCTCTGGCAAATGCCAAACGTCCTGCACGGGTTGGGCTGTAACCACAACCCCACCTGTTAACCACAACCCCCACCTGTGGACGTCGGGCCCTCATACCACCCTCATGGAGTCTGTTTCTAACCGTTTGAGCAGACACATGCACATTTGTGGCCTGCTGGAGGTCATTTTGCAGGGCTCTGGCAGTGCTCCTCCTGCTCCTCCTTGCACAAAGGCGGAGGTAGCGGTCCTGCTGCTGGGTTTTTGCCCTCCTACGGCCTCCTCCACGTCTCCTGATGTACTGGCCTGTCTCTTGGTAGCGCCTCCATGCTCTGGACACTACGCTGACAGACACAGCAAACCTTCTTGCCACAGCTCGCATTGATTGCTATCCTGGATGAGACTCCGTTAGACTCCGTCTATGCTACCACTAGAGTGAAAGCACCGCCAGCATTCAAAAGTGACCAAAACATCAGCCAGGAAGCATAGGAACTGAGAAGTGGTCTGTGGTCACCACCTGCAGAACCACTCCTTTATTGGGGGTGTCTTGCTAATTGCCTATAATTTCCACCTGTTGTTCTATTCCATTTGCACAACAGCATGTGAATTTATTGTCAATCAGTGTTGCTTCCTAAGTGGACAGTTTGATTTCACAGAAGTGTGATTGACTTGGAGTTACATTGTGTTGTTTAAGCGTTCCCTTTATTTTTTTGAGCAGTGTATATATTTTAAAAAACGCTTACAAAAATTAAACCCATGACAAATAGATTTTTATCAGCAAATTTTATTTTCAATGGGCTATGATTGGGCTATTTTGAAACAACAATTTACACATTTTGCCTGTACTAACCTCGCCCATTCATATACGCTAACTACCTTCAGCGTCTTTTCATGAAGGTATCTTCTGGCCGGGTTAGTTTTGTGAAGAGCTAATACTTGCTGTACAGTTTTCGAAACATATGGAATTATCTTTCATACCAGCGAGAAATAGCAATAAAAAAAGAAAGATTAATTTACTACACACCTTTATAGGGTTAGGGTTCTCACACGGCCATATCTCCATGTTACAGCGCTTGTTTCCACAAGACAGACAGAAAACAGAGATGACCACCTGTGCTAATTAGCTATCTAGCGTGCTCAAACACMTGTGTGTAAGCATAACAGGGGAGGAAGTGTAGTGGAAGTGTAGTTTGCCGGCTGGAGGGACTCATCCGTATGGACCTGACCTTCTACAGTAAGTGTATCTTTTTCATTTGAATGATTCTTTCTCGCTGATATGAAAGATAATTCCATATGTTTCGAAAACCGCATCACAAGCGATGATTATTGACGTTTCTAAATTTAAAACAGAGCATAGGGATTGTAGTTCCATATGGTCCCACTGGTAAGTGGTGCTTATAGCTGAGAACCCTTAGGATAAGGTAGAATGCCATCTTAATTACATGTAATTGTAACGTTTGTCGTCGGAAGGAGACCAAGGTGCAGCGTAGTAGGCGTACGTTCTTTTATTTAAATGTTCCACCAAGAAAGAAAACAATAAACAATACAACGAATGAAAAGCTTCGTCGTGCAAACTACACGCACTCAAACAAAGACAAGAACCCACACTGAAGGAGGGAAAAAGGGCTGCCTAAGTATAATCCCCAATCAGAGACAATGAAAGACAGCTGCCTCTGATTGGGAACCACACTCGACCAAACACAAAGAAATAGAGAACATAGAATGCCCACCCAAATCACACCCTGACCTAACCAAATATAGAGAATAACAAGGATCTCTAAGGTCAGGGTGTGATATTACCTCCCCCCCCCAAAGGTGCAGACTCCGGCCGCAAACCTGAACCTATAGGGGGGGAGGGTCCGGGTGGGAATCTAATCTCGGTGGCGGCTCCGGTTCGGGGCGTATCCCTCGCTCCCTACGCTGATCCCTCCGTTTCTGTGGAACCGGACCGTGAATCATTGCCGGAGGAACCGGACCGCGGATCATCGCCGGAGGCTCTGAACTGGGAACCACCGCTGGAGGCTCCGGACTAGAGAAATAGAGAACATAGAATGCCCACCCAAATCACACCCTGACCTAACCAAACATAGAGAATAACAAGGATCTCTAAGGTCAGGGCGTGACAGTAATGCCTTGGGTTCTTGAGAGCAAGTAGGCCTACTAACCTAGTAATTAGTAGGCTATAGCCGCAGGGACCAGTCTTGCATTTGCAATAGCATGAACTGAACCTATCAAAATGTTTCATATTAACATAGCACGTTTTAAACTTACATTGCTTCAAAGTTACATGGCCACAGGCAAGTGTGACGGTCATTTTAATTGAATAGATTCAACTGGATCATTTGTAGGGCCTAGTCTAGGGGATTTTCCAAAACCAACGAGAGCGAATTTGACAGCGCAATGCAAGCKTGTCAAGCGAAAGCCTCGTGCTCATCACGAAGGATGGAGAGGAATGGGAGAGAAATGGCAGAGGTGTCCAAGGAGATTATCAATGAACCATCAAAAATACAAATAGTTTTCCTGTGCTATTGTTTGTTCAGATACCCATGTGACATTGGTTAGAATAATCTGGTTTTAGAATTATTGTAGCTCTAGATCGGCTATGAAAAGCCAACTGACATTTACTCCTGATTATTATTTGACCATGCTGGTCATTTATGAACATTTGAACATCTTGGCCATGTTCTGTTATAATCTCCACCCGGCACAGCCAGAAGAGGACTGGCCACCCCTCATAGCCTGGTTCCCCTCTAGGTTTCTTCCTAGGTTTTGGCCTTTCWWGGGAGTTTTTCCTAGCCGCCGTGCTTCTACACCTGCATTGCTTGCTGTTTGGGGTTTTAGGCTGGGTTTCTGTACAGCACTTCGAGATATTAGCYGATGTACGAAGGGCTATATAAAATAAACTTGATTGAATGATTGATTGATATTTTAAACTTCATAAAAACATTCAATTATCAAAAATATGTCCCCAGCACAAGACCAGCACATTATAATGTAGTATTGTAGTCATTACACTCCCTGGATTGCCCCAGCCATGAATCATCTGCAGAACATTTATGAGGGCCGCCTAATGTCCCTCTAACCACGAACAAGCACTTAGATAAGTCACACACAGGAGAGAAGGGGGAGAAGGAGGGAGAGCAGTGTGTGTAAGAGAGAATAAAAGCAGGGGAGGGGGATGCAGGAGAGGGGGAGTGGGAGGCAGGAGAGGGGGAGGCAGGGAAGGGGGAGGCAGAGAGCTCATCCATCAGAGAATCAAGTCACAGGGAATTAGACATCAACCTCTGCAGAGCTGTCTAGGAGACCAGGGAATGTAGGATTCAACACACAGGGGTGTGTGTGTGTGTGTGTGTGTGTGTGTGTGTGTGTGTGTGTGTGTGTGTGTGTGTGTGTGTGTGTGTGTGTGTGTGTGTGTGTGTCTGTGTGTGTGTGTCTGTGTGTGTCTGTGTGTGTCTGTGTGTGTCTGTATTGTCAGTACTTGTTCTGAGACTGCCTCATAAACCTCTTATGATACTATTCCCTTGGCTACTTGGCCAGTCAGCCTGGATTGGGGTCTGTGCTGGGGCCAGGTTTGTGCAATTCATATGATGTGGTTTTCTGTTTGCAACTGGGAATAGGGGTGAACTTGTGCCCTGACAAAGACATGAGAGGAATACGGTAATTAATTCTTATCAATGCCATGAGGGATTGATAAAGTCTCATCAAATTTAATTGCTGCCATGTGCTTTGCTGAACCGTGCAGTGCATGGTGTTCAAAGCTGTGCTACATTGTTCCAGACTGTTCTAGAATGTTCTGGAGTAATGTTGTGTTGGACTCTGCTGTGTTGTACTGCAATTAATACACCACGCTGGTGGGGAAATGCTGCATAGTTGTGCCTGTGATGTGCTGTGTTTTTGTGTCGTGCTGGGTTTCCCTCCCTCCCACTCACTGGCTTTGATCCCTGCTCCCCCTCTGAAGTGTGCACACCGCAACGCTGCAACTCCACTGCCTTTTGGTATGAAGTGTAGAGCCCTGACTCGTGGGCTCAGAAGACTGGCGGTCTCCGTTCAATTGCAGCCAGCCAGCAAGGCAATCAGGGAGAACCCCGCTTCAGCAGGACCAACTACTGAACCAAACAGCCTTGAAGAAGCTGCAGCAGCAGGGGGAGAAAAGTCATTTTCTACACATTGCAGAGGACAAGTGACTGGACTGGATAATAGATTGCCAATCACGATGCACTGCCCTGCCATGCATCCCTCTCTCAGCTCCCTCCCCATGTGTACACCTCTACCTGTGACCCCTCCCTACAACCGCCCATCCCGCATAAAGGCACAAAGGTCCTTCTGCCCACCCCAGGGGAAGGGATAAGAAGGGAGGGGTGTAGAGAGGGATGGAAGAGGGGAGTCTTCTGTCTAGTAATTACCTGGTGAATGCCGCTGAACTCTACAGTTCTTTAATGATATCTCACACACACATCACACATCACGCAGACGCAAACACACACACACACACACACACACACACACACACATACACACACACACACACACACACACACACACACACACACACACACACACACACACACACACACACACACACACACACACACACACACACACACACACACACACACACACACACACACACACACACACACACACACACACACACACACACACACACACACACACCTCAACGGGATTCCCTGCTCAGGCTCAGCCCTGCTCAGTTATTCAGCAGCCAGCCTCGTCTTTGAGAAGCGGAAGTACATTTAAAAGCAGCAGTGAATCTGAAATGGGTTCTATTAAATATTCAGTCTGGTGCTTTTTGCCGGAGGAGGAGGAGGCTGTTTACGTCTCCAGCCTCTCTCAGTTCTCAGTGAGACCGCAGCACTCCTGAATCTGGGTTAATAGGATGGACTCATCTTTATCCAGCACAGCATCTCTCTGTTCTGTTCTAAGCGCTCCACACACAGAAAAACTGTAAGGCCATCATTAACCACTGCAGTAAAGAACAAAGGGTTCTTGCATCCTAATCTTAGCAGGGGAGGTGTCATGTCTGATAGATCTTGAAGATCCGATATGTAACTTAATCCCTCTTGCTTCATCACAGTTTTATCAGAGTGAAGAATCCATCTGTGATTCTAGCTCATCTAGCCCAGGCCAGGGTTCCCAGTTGTATTCTCACTTTTTGTTTTGAACTGTTGAAAGTTTCTAAAGAAGTTTCCCACTGGGAACAAAATGTTGTTTCCACTGTGTTTAAAACAAGTTCAATGTGATAATGTATAAACATAGGAAAACTTAGAGATGCTCCAAGTCATCATCACCAAACACGATTATCATCTTATTTGAACTCAATCTTAAATAAAAAGTAAACAACGTGCCTTGGTGTTTCTTGAGTCTACACTGAATTCACATTAGTCGACAATTCGATGACATCTCTCAAAACTGGACGTCTGTGCCCAGTAGGTAGTTATTAAGTAATGCACTGATAAGCTGATACACCGCTCACCTCTGCACTACAGATGACGTATGTTGGAACCCAGCTTCTCACCACTCCTTGTCATGACTCTGCGGGGAAGGWTAGAAACAACACAGCCATAACTGAGTTCATTCTCCTTTCAACGGACTGTTTCACTGCCCACCCCCATTGGCCAATAGATTTTTGCTTCTGTATTCATTACATTGATCTGCTGGTGAGGAGTGGTCACTCTCTTTGTGCCTGTTCTATAGGATATTCATATTATTATATATCAAAAATGTTTTTGTACTTTTACCCCTTTTTCTCCGCAATTTCTTGATAGACAATTGGTAGTTACAGTCTTGTCCCATCACTGCAAGTCCCGTACAAACTCGGGAGATGCAAAGGTTGAGAGCCATGACCCTGCCAAGCCTCACTGCTTCTAGACACACTGCTTACTTAACCCGGAAGCCAGCCGCACCAATGTGTCGAAGGAAACACTGTACAACTGGTGACCGAAGTCAGCTTGCAGGTGCCCAGCCCACCACAAGGAGTCACTAGAGTGCAATGGGACAAGGACATCCCKGCCGGCCAAACCCTCCACTAACCCAGACAACGCTGGGCCAATTGTGCGCCACCTCATGGGTCTCTCGGGTCACGGCCGGCTGTGACACAGCCTGGGAACGAACCCGGGTATGTAGTGATGCCTCAACCACTGTGATGCGGTGCCTTAGAACACTGCTCCACTCGGAAGGCCCAGCATAGCCATATTAGCCAGGTTAGAAATTCGATGGATTATCGTCACCCAGAGCTGATTGGTAATTAATTTGAGAACAGCAGAAGAGTTGGAAAGGTGGAGGAGAGTGATTCTAAGTACAAGTGTTGATTTCAGTGTTACTTGTGTATCATTTTGAACAAAGACTTAGTGTTTTAGGAATAGAGGAAAGTTTTCAAAGAAAGCTGGGTTTGGCTGTTTAACAAACCATAATCTCTCTTTGACTGTGACTCAACCAGCATGATGACTCCTTGTAGCAACATGTCATGATAGATATGACGGTGAAAACCCAATCATTGTTCGATAATGATATCATCCCAYTGTGTTTTGTTCTCAGCATGCCTTGGTTTATTTCTGTCTCATCGTTACCAAGGCTTCTYCTCAAGAACTCATAACCAATCCCTCCCTGGCATTCACAATGTCACAGAATATGACACGTACACTCTTAGAAAAAAAGGTTTGAAAACGGTTCTTCAGCTGTCCCCATAGGATAACCCTTTTTGGTTCCAGGTAAAAACCCTTTTTGGTTCCAGCTAGAACCCTTTTGGGTTCCATTTAGAACCCTCTGTGGAAATGTTTCTACATGGTACCCGAAACGGTTTTAGTTAGAACCAAACAGGTTCTACCTGGAATCAACAACAGTTCTTCAAAGGGTTCTCCTATGGGGACAGCYGAATAACGCTTTTAGGTTCTACATAGCATCTTATTCTAAGAGTGTACAACAATACTATCAATGATAAAGGTCAAAGGTGATTTCTTTCTACCGTTCTCTCCTCCCGCCACTGCTCTTGTTATTCCTTTATTTTCTTCTCTTACGTCTCTCTCTCTCTGTCTCTGTCTCTATCCCTCTCTCCCTTTCTCCCTCCTCCTCTTGCCTTTTTTCTCTCTGTGGGTGTGTGTTTGATTGAAGGGGACTGTCATCTCGGTGCATAGGCTTTGTGTTTCCATGCTAATTTTGGCCTGTGCATGCTGGCATCTTTCATTTAGAGGACAAAAGACACGCAGGTCATTAACAGCATCGACGAGGAGATGCATTCCTTCAGGGGCAGTAGGAGAGCAGATAACAAGAAAGGAAATGAGGAGGGAAAAGGAGGAAGCCAACAAAATTGATCATAGGGAAAGGGGGAAAGGAGAGGGGGAGATGAAGAATAGAGAGATGAGAGGAGGAGTGATAAGGAATGGAGAGGACAGGTTTGAGAGGAAAGGAGAAAAGATGAGAGGAAAGGAGGAGGAGAGTGATGAGGAATAGAGAGGACAGGTGCCAGTACAAAGGAAGGGGGAAGTAAGTCTATAGAGACAAAGGCTCAGATGGCTTAATCTATTTTTCCAATTTTCTGCTCCATAGAGCCCCACAGGAAGTTGTAGTGGCCTTGGACATGGTTTGGTGATTACTCAGACTCGCTATGATGGGTTGTTACAAAATTGCTGCAGGGCAATGATGTTCCATTGTTACTGCTGTATGTGTGTCCTTTATTACATACATATAACAAGTGACCCTATCCAGACCAGTGTGTGTGTGTGTGTGTGTGTGTGTGTGTGTGTGTGTGTGTGTGCGTGTGCGTGTGCGTGTGCGCGTGCGCGTGCGCGTGCGCGTGCGCGTGTGTGTGTGTTGTAGGACTCTTTATTTATTCGGCCCCCTGCCCCAGTGAATGTCAAATGAATTGAGGCAGCAGGTCACAACCTGCCTATGAGTAGAACCTCGCCGAACACACAGATGTAGAATTGGCGTATTACCCCCAATCCTAATTGTTAATATAGGGTAGGAATACTTGAGGTTGATTAACATCTAGGGGGAAACTTCATCCAACCGCCTCTTGCAGTTATTTCATCACAAAATGGCGTCATATGTGGACTGTGTATTTTTGGAATGGCAGGGTCGCATGATGACTGAAACATCATTTGAATGTATAACTATACTATATTTTTCTACAAATAGAACTAGAATGTTGTACCTTTTATCATTGGTTTCCAACAGATTCTCCATCTTAGTATAGCACTGTGGTTATTTCTCTCAGACATTTGCAGTGATTGTCAAGCTTAAATGGGATTTTGATTGGCATGAAATAATTAGCAGTATTTCTCAACAGGTATTGACATGTGTGTCTAACAGCATGAGTGAGTGAGATTGATAGGTATGTAATAGTATTCTTAGACTTTCTAGACTGATTGACGGTAGCAAGGAGAATGTGACTGACAGGTCTGAGATGGTCATTAGTTCACTCTGATAGCTCTGCTACCGGCCACAGGGCAGTGTGTGCGTGTGTTAAGTCAGAGTGTGTGTGAGTGTCTAGTTGTGAATTTGGAGTCTGTGGGTGTGTGTGTGTGTGTGAGTGCCTAGTTGTTAAATTGGAGTGTGTGTGAGTGACTACTTGTGAAGTCGACACAGGCAAGGACCATTCCGCTCAGTCAGACACATCACGTATCATCAAGTCTTGCGGTGCTCCTTCCTCCATACCCAACAAGCATTTCATCCCAGAAACATTCTCAATCTCCCTGCAGCATGCCAGGTCTTATCTCCGGCAGGCTATAAACGGGCCGGCTGGCCATCGATTGCACCTCATTGTACAAAGAGACTGACATCCTACCTCAGGAGGTGGATTATATGCAGTAAGATAGACAGCAGAGAATTATATTTGTTGCGTTTTCCCGTAACTTCAGATAAAGTTTATATTAAGTGTGTGTGTATTTCTAGAGGCCTTTTAGTGAAGATTACATATTAAGTCTAAAGGTTAGGTTTCATTGATGAGCAATCTCATTAAATATAACTAGTTATTCTCAGTAGTGGTCATGCTTGGCAAAATAACTGGCCATGTCCTAAATGTCCCAAGGCTAAAACATCCAGAAATAGTCATTACAGCCAACCTACATACAAATCAATCAATCAGTCAATCAAATGTATTTATAAAGCCCTTTTTACATCAGYAGATGTCACAAAGTGCTATACAGAAACCCAGCCTAAAACCCCAAACAGCAAGTAATTCAGATGTAGAAGCACAGTGGCTAGGAAAAACTCCCTAGAAAGGCGGGAACCTAGGAAGAAACCTAGAGAGGAACCAGGCTCTGAGGGTTGGCAWGTCCTCTTCTGGCTGTGTCGGGTGGAGATTATAGGAGTACATTGCCATTTAAGGCTAGATTGTTCTTCAAGATGTTCAAACGTTCATAGACGTCCAGCAGGGTCAAATAATAATCAGTGGTTTTAGCGGGTGCAACAGGTCATTTCCTCAGGAGTCAAATGTAATTTTATTGGTCGCATAAACATACAGTTGAAGTCGGAAGTTTACAGTACCACTAAGGTTGGAGTCATTAAAACTCATTTTCAACCACTCCACAAACTTCTTGTTAACAAACATAGTTTTTGGCAAGTCGGGTAGGACGTCTACTTTGTGCATGACACAATTAATTTTCCAACAATTGTTTACAGACAGATTATTTCACTTATAATTCACTGTATCACAATTCCAGAAGGGTCAGAAGTAATATACACTAAGTTGACTGTGCCTTTAAACAGCTTGGAGAATTCCAGAAAATGATGTCATGGCTTAAGAAGCTTCTGTTTAGGCTAATTGACATCATTTGAGTCCAATGGAGATGTACTTTGGATGTATTTCAAGGCCGACCTTCAAACTCAGTGCTCTTTGCTTGACGATCATTGGAAAATCAAAAAAAATCAGCCAAGACCTTAGAAAAACGAAATTGTAGACCTCCACAAGTCTGGATCATCCTTGGGAGCAATTTCCAAATGCCTGAAGGTACCACATTCATCTGTACAAACAATAGTACGCAGTATAAACACCATGGACCACGCAGCCGTCATACCGCTCAAGAAGGAGACGCGTTCTGTCTCCTAGAGATGAACGTACTTTGGTGCGAAAAGTGCAAAATCAATACCAGAACAACAGCAAAGGACCTTTGTGAAGATGCTGGAGGAAACCGGTACAAAAGTTATCTATATCCACAGTAAAACGAGTCCTATATCGACATAACCTGAAAGGCTTAAAAGCCAAACTACGGTTTGCCACTGTACATGGGGACAAAGATCGTACTTTTTGGAGAAATGTCCTTGGTCTGATGAAACAAAAATAGAACTGTTTGGCCATGATGACCATCGTTATGTTTGAGGAAAAAGGGGAGGCTTGCAAGCCGAAGAACACCATCCCAACCGTTGAAGCACGGGCGGTGGCAGCATCATGTTGTGGGTGTGCTTTGCTGCAGGAGGGACTGGTGCACTTTCACAAAATAGATGGCTCATCGTGAGAAGGAAAATTATCTGGATATATTTGAAGCAACACTCAAGACATCAGTCAGGAAGTTTAAAGCTTTGGTCGCAAATGGGTCTTCCAAATGGACAATGACCCCAAGCATACTTCCAAAAATTGTGGCAAAATGGTTAAGGACAACAAAGTTCAAGGTATTGAGTGGTCATCACAAAGCACTGACCTCAATCCTATAGAAATGTGTGGCAGAACTGAAAAAGCATGTGTGAGCAAGGAGGCCTACAAAACCTGATCTTTTACAACCAGCTCTGTCAGGAGGAATGGTCCAAAATTCACCCAACTTATTATGGGAAGCTTGTGGAAGGCTACCAGAAACGTTCGACCCAAGTGAAAACAATTTAAAGGCAATGCTACCAAATACTAATTGAGTGTATGTTAAAACTTCTGACCCACTAGGTGCACGAACGTCGTCAGGGAAATGACCGGACCAAGGTGCAGCGAGGTGAGCGTAACATTTTCTTTTCATTAGAATGTCGCCAACAAAACAAAGAAACGACAAAAACACCGTGAAGCTGACTAGGGCCTATAACAGGCCACTAACACAACAACTACCCACAACTAAGGTAGAAAAACAGGCTACCTAAGTATGA